>NC_142168.1:69201071-69281562 GCF_029865625.1 Vigna umbellata
ACTGCTTTTTATCTATTTTACCACTATTTTAAGTGAAGACATTCCATTTATCAATTTGAGCACTCCAACACAAACAAAAACTTTTTATGTATATCATTTTATATTTTTTATATTTGAAATATATAAATTTACGTTAATTTATAATTTTAACGTAAATTTATTTCTGTTGGTAGAATATTAAACAAAATTTTGAAATTTTATTTTAACTATGTAAAACTTACGTGTGTAGTAACACACTAAAATTCTTACGTTATTTTTTAAAAAAATTTGATTTCCACACAAAATTATAACTTAAAAAAAAGAAATTATTTAAAACAAAATATACATTCCAAATATAACATTTTCAATCAACATTTTCAAAGTCAATAAATATCTATTGAATAAAAAATATAATATAACATAAACAAAAAGCTAATTAAAACCTAATCTATATGTTAGAGGAGATAATTTGCTCATTTTTGTCTTATTTGGATCATGTCCTCCTGTGGTACAGGTGAGTGAGAGATATCGAATAGCTAAAACAATGATTTAATTTTATCATGTAATAGAATTCCTCAAATCATACCATTCATGTACAAGTTATAAGTATTTATCCTTATTCAATTTTAATGAATTTCTTCCTAAATGATAATTTGCATTCAATGTATGATATAGTACTCACATTCAAATGAGCTAATCTTCTTATTACACAAAAATAAAGAAAGGAAAAATTAATATCAAACAACTTCTACATAAAAATAATTAATTTAAAGATTAAATTATGTCTAACCTTAGGATATATACAATTTTAACAATTTGTCTTTGTATGTTCCTTTGACATCAAATGTTTGTCTCATCCACAATCTTCATTAAATCACTAGTGCAGAAAGGGTTTTAGACGTCTATTCTTTTGGTTTTTTGACGTCCGACCTGCACCCGACGTCTTTGTGGGTGACATTAGTCAAACGTCTGTTGTGACACAAACGGACGTCTATATAGACCATGAACATTTAATATAATCAATTATAAAATTAGTTTTTAAATATAAATTATTATAAAAGTAAAAGAAAAACATACTCTCGCAATTCTTCGCATCTGGGAAAAGAAAATTGGATGAAGAACTTTTTATTGTTTTTTGTAATTTATTGCCTCGTTTTTCTAACTTTATGTGCATTTCATTGCTAGCAAAGTTTCTAAGTTGTAAACAAAGACAACATAGAGGTGGAATCCGTAGATTTAGCTAAATAAGTGAACCAATTTATAGAATAAACAAGTTTTAATATGTCTACCAATTATAGAAAACTTGTATCGAAGATTTCTAAGTTTCAAGTTTTACAACTAATTTTCTGTGGCTAATTTCTTACGACCATTTAATTGAGTTGACTTTTGTTTATACGAATATTTCGTCATCTTGTACAAAACCTTTTAAAACTTTTGCCTTCCTTATATTCAAACTTCATTAGCTTCCTTCATTCACACCCTCCTTTTCATAATCCTCCGAAGTTTTTGTATGTTATTTTAATGGTTTTATGTGGCTCTTTTATGTGTGTAAACATTATAGTTAAAAGATTTTATTATAAATAATTTTAATCCAATTTAAAGTTCATGGTCTAGGAGAAGATATTTTGACCAATTACTTATTATGTTAGACTTTCAAGTGTATTTAAAAAGTTTAAACTAGTTAAGTTTATTTTGTTTCAATTAAGTGGATAAAAGTCTTCTTGAAAAAAATAAAGAGAAAAATGGTTGATGTATTTACCAAGTTACTTCGATATAATTATGATTTCATTTTCACTAATTATTAGATCAAGTTAAAATTTTAATAATAGATTCACGGCATATGGTTCTTTATTCTGACTAGTAGTCTCACATTGTTGCTCTGCTTTAGGTTTCTTTTTATTTTTCATATTTGAGAGCCTTATTGTTTTGACTTATTTACTGATTGTGAACATTTGTTTGTGCTCTTAATTTGACTCTCTTGTATCCATATTTGATTTTAGTGGAGTTTGACTAGTTAGCTTGTGGCTGTGAGTTTTTACTTCTCAAATTGCGAGGGTTTTTCACATTAAAAATATGAGTGTTTTCTATTGTGACTATTATTGTTATTTTCTATTGTTGATGCTTCTCACAAATTCTTACAAGTTTCGAGAAGTTATTAATTATGTTGCACATTTGGTATCTTTGGTTGTTGTGTTGTTTCCCTAAAGAGTGAAACAAAACTTCATTATCCTATCACCAAAACTCCCATCAACAATAACCCCAACTCCAAAATTATCCTCAAAAACACCTCAACCAATAGCATCTTAATTATTGTCGAATCCTTTCACTCGAGTAGACTATGTCTCCACCATGCCAAATAATAAATTCTTATAATATGTAAACATGGATGCTAATCAAGTGAAGATCAAGAGTGGTGACTTCCCTTATCCCTTTGATACTAAATTACTTAGAACCATTGGATCCATTGGGTGGTTCAACTATGTGAAGTCTTGTTGGCAAAGTGCATAGAAATTACTCACTACTTGTTTGTTCATCAATTTGTGTGATGAGTTCCTCGATTCACTAAATTGTTAAAAGAGTTCACTAAGAAATCAAACAAAGAACATCAAACCAAGAAAACCATATAGTCTTGTATACATGTCTTATTCTCATGAAATTGCAAATGTGTGTTTTATACTAACTTCAAACATAGTCCATTTTCTTTTAAGAAAAGCTTGCGAATAAAGTTTTCGATTTATTTGAACAAACGATTCGTTTATCGTTGATGATCATCAAACAAAGCATCTTAAATGATGCTCATCATAATATTTGTCATATAATAATTATTTTGTTTAAAAGGTAATTAAAGTCATAATCACATATTTTCAAAGATTTAATAAAAAGCATAACAAACATGAAATAAGCTAATTTAGAAAATTTTATATAAAAAGTATATATTCTTATACTAATAAACTAAAAGTGGAAACATGATAAGCTTTAAACTATGTTTAAATCTTAGTATTGCTATATTAATATATTTGTTATGTGTTTAAATTGTTTCTTTCAAATAGAATACAAAAACTTTTAGATCATATGAAGCTTTTAGTCAGTACATTTTAAGGGATCTAAAACCAGATCAACTAACAATGTTATTAGATCTTAACATATTTTATGAAGCAACAATCATCTTGGAAGACCAATAACAAGACATCAAGATCAAGATACACCATATTGTAACATCAAGATCAGGAGCTCCTTTTATAATTCTTCACTTTGTGAAGTTTTATTATGAGACTAAGATTAAGATGGTATAATCAGGAGCAATTTGTATACTCATAAAACCAATAGTTATTTGTATATTTAAGTAATCCTTTATTTTATTAGTGGAACCTGATAAACAATTGTCTTAATCGAAAAACTGGGTGTCGGTTAATTTAGAAGAACTAGTATAAATTTACTTGTAATGTTTTGAGTTGTCCTGCCTTGTCCCTAAATGGTCTAGTTTAATCTTATACAACTATTTTTACTCATGTTACTACTTCTACAACTCCTTCTCGTACTAATACATAGCTTAAATTCGAAACATCTTTCCTATATTTATTTTGATAACGTTTATACAAAATTGTTCGGACATGTAAAAGTTATATTTCAAAATACAAAAAATGAAAAAGAAAATCAATATGAAATTAAAAAAACAAAAACAAATAACAAACCTAACTCAAATTTAAGAAACTCCAAACATGTTTAAGAATGATTAAAAAAATGTGGGGTGCAGTTAAACAATTAGATCATGAATTTGATGGTGGAATTTTGAGACATGCACTAACATAATCAACATCAATAACTTTGGAACATAAAATATCGTGCTGCAAACCAAACTAATTTGTATTTTTGATGCTATCCTTTGCTATTGCCAACCAGCTTTATTTGGACAATAATGATATCACTTGGAAACTTAGACTCCCATTCAACCAAACACTCTTGCTTTACTTTGACTCATCAAAATACAAAAATCCTTTTTCGATTTAAAAATAATAATAATGATAAAATAATACACATTTATATTTATTTGACACATATTAAAAAATTAAAATATTTATAAAAAAATAAATTTTTATATTTTAAAAAAGTGAAAAAAAATAAAAAAAAATTATATCAAATAAATATAAAAATTTATCCATCAAACTATATTTGTTTGACGTAACCTATTGACTCTACAGTTGGAACAAGCTTGGTACACGCTTGGTTAGGCATATTGCCATCGTACTAAACATAACCTACCATTTTATACTTTTCTCTTTGCAACCTCAGCATTGTTTTTGTTTGTGTTTTAGCAGCATTTTTCTTTTGCAGTTATTTATATTGGTATAAAGTGTAAATAGTTGAAGAATTTGATTAGTAGGTCTCCTATTTCAACCACTTTTTTTATGACCATTTTGATGAGTTTCTCCATCTCAATTTCAAGGGAAAGATATCAATGAAAATCAAATTAACTTAATCATTACTTCAAAATTAGTTTATGTTGTTAAAAATAAAAACTTGGAAAAATTTATGTCAGAAAATTTCTAAAACACATCGCATATATAAGTTAATTTTAACTTTTCTAGAGTGGAATTTCATTTTTATTTTTTGTTTATTTTCTTTGAGAAACTAGTTCAAACAAATCTTATATTTGCAACAAAACTCAATTATGTAAACCTAATTGGTCTTAGCTCTTCTTTTTCCCTTCATCATTCCTTCCATAGTGATACATTAGGGTCCAATCATAAATATAAAACTAAACTTACAATTTCTTCAACTCTTATTTATTAAATATATTTTCTTAACATGAATAAAACATACACAGATTAGTTACAGTTTTTTAGAATATAAGGTGAAATATACTATAACAATTAAGTAATTTATATAAAAAAACCTCATCCTACTTCCCCATGATTTTTTATTTACACCATCACGTTGAAAGTCATCCACTCCTTAGAGCACGACTTCTAATTGCATATAAAAAAATTGAAAATCATGACCATAACTTCCACTTTCACAGTTTTGTTCAACATCCTCATGTGTTACTCACTTATCTTGCCACTGAAAATAATAAGATCTTTGGAGCAAGAAAGTAAAAGGATTTGCTCGTTACCATATTGGCTTGATTTTGGCTTCTCTGTCATTTCAGAAAATAGAGTTAAATTTCAAAATCTTTATAAAGGAAACCAATAATTAGTTCTAAATCATAGGTCGAATGGTTTCTGTTCATAAATTAATGCATAAAATGATAAACAAAAGTTTTAGTATATGTAAATTTTGTGACTAACAAAAGCAAGCTATTTTATTTATCTGCATTACAGTGGAATTTAAGCTATTTAAACTATACAAATGCTATAAAGGGTACCAAACAATTTTCATCAAACACATGAAAGTGTAAAACAGAGAAATGAATAATCAAAATACATAATATAGTAACAGTGTAAACATGATACAATCCAACAAGATCAAGACATGGGTAAGTTATTTATTTCTAAATTTTGAAATATAAAGAGAACAAAAGTAGATTTGGGTTTGTAAAAGATGCACTTTATAACATAAGCTATGTAAGGAAATTTTAAAGCTGCTATACAGTGTACACTAATGTCTACTGTTGTCCCATTATGTATTTAAATCAGCGTGCAACCTTCACTTTATGTCACAGAATATATAAAGTCAAGCATGAGAAGTTGTTCCATTTTTCTCCAATTCTCTCTGTCTGGCCCTCTCCATCTTCCTCTTTCTCCATTCCTCTAAAGCTGAAAATAAAATCATAACAGAAATTAATTCCAATGCCAATACAAATTTTGTTGGAATGACGTTTTGAACAAAAGGTTTAGATATACTGTGTTTCTTCACTGTAAAACCAATCTATGTTATATACAGCAGATGTGTTGCTGTTAAGCTAAAGATTAGGAAATATAAAAAGGAATAACCCCTAAATTTTAGTTACAAATCAGATCCTATAAATAGGTAGACAATATTCTCCTAATGATACAGCCAATCCTTCTTTATTTTCTTGAGATCATCATAATCCCCTTGATTTCAGAACCATTAAAACAAAATCCATATTATAATCCCTTAATTTTAACACCATTTACACTTGTGAGTAATAGAGAAGATTGGGAGAAATCTCCCTTGTGTGTATTGCATACACATAAGGTATTTTATTTATAATATAAGATATGGGCCAAGACCCCTTAATACAGAATGGGCTGAACCCAATTAACATAAACACACACCTTAACATCTAACAACACTAAATACAACACTCTCAGGCTGTGAATAGATACTCAATCATTTTCAGCTCTTTAAACATTTAAATTAAATTGTGACTTCAGTAATTACGTGAACACATTAGCTTTTTGTAACTTGGTTGGCACATACATAGTGTAGGCTTGAAAGTTCCTCGTTCAATTTCAGACACTATGAAGTTGCGGTCAATCCTCACATGCTTCATCCTATGCTATCATGTTGAATAGGACTGTGAACTATGCCCATTGCTGATTAACTATCACTGTACAACTTCCTAGGGACCTCAAGTGGAATACATAGGTGTCCAAGTAAGCTACTTATTCAAATAAGTTCAGACACATTGAGCTATTCCTCTGAATTCTGCTTCTGCACTTCTCCTTGCAACAATAGTATGCATCTTAACTACTCCTTGCAGCATGCTTCTTACTTCTACATGTCACAACATTTCCCCACACTTTCATGAAATATCCTGTAGTTTACTTTGTATCTTTCATAGAAACTGCCCAATTTGCATCAGCAAAATATTCAATCATCCAGTGTTCTTTTGGAACAGTAGACCCATTCGATGAATAATGAAGAATCTGCATTACAGCATCATATCTCTTGGTAGGATAATCCATAAATAGACTCACTGTAGTTACACTAAGAGTAATGTCTGGTCTACTAAGAGATAGGTACATTAATTTCCCTACGAATTGCTAGTAGGGTTCCTTCTCCAAAGGAGAGTCTTCTTCATTTAAGTTTAATTTTCCAATATCTGTTTAGAGGCCCAAAAAACAATTTTAAGCATCGAAGGTCCTTTACTCTGAATGTTGCTTGAAGTTGATCATTAAGTCTCCCAATTCCTTGGGTATCATCAACAAAAATAGTAAGGAGATTATTTAGTGAATAGTAGTGCTCTAGGAGATTATTTTAGTCCATACAAGGACTTCGACTTGCACATAGTAGCAAATTTATGTTTTCCTGAAAAGCCTGTATCATAACAAGGTTAAATTAAGTGATCCATGTCCTGGGGAACTATTTTGGTCCTGGTCCATACAAGGACTTCTTCAACTTGCACATAGTGCCAGATTTATGTTTTCCTTTAAAGTCGTTAAGCTGCCTAGAAACTTACTCCAAATTTCTATTCAGGAAGAATTCTTCACATCCATTTGATGCACTGTCAATGAAGATTTTCAACAAGAGGCATTATGATTCTAATAGTTTAATTTTGCCATTGGTGTAAAGGTTTCTTCATAGTTAATACCATAAGTTTGTGTATAACCTTGAGCTACTAGTCGTTTTCCAGACATTTGTCATTTGCTAGATGTCTTGTGAGGAGTCGTAAGATGACCCAATAGAAGTCTCATGATGTATTGTCAGATGACCCAATACTAGAAGACTTGCTTAAAGCGATAGACGACATCAACAAGCAACAAACACATGAAGGGTTAGAAAACCATAATCTCAACAGATGACTTTGAAAGGTACATTGGATGCTCAAGAAGATTGCCCCACAAGTTTAAAATAGAACATTCACGTACTTCAAAGAACATCTTGACACACATAGTTTTTAAAGGAATTTCATCCATACTAATCAAGTATCTCACTTGGACTTTTTTCCTCATTCCCATATATATGTTCCTCCATGGGTTTAAGGTTCTACATCTTTCGTACATAGTCTCGTACCTGGTCAAGATAAACTTTCTCCTCTATCATTCAAATGTTTCTTTCTCAAATACCATCATTCTAAAAAGGGGTATCAATGTTTCTTTCTTGAACTTCATTGGTATTTTATTTCTATTGACGTCTCTTTCTTTGAGATTGTCTTATATTATACACTTGTTCCTTTTAATTAGGGGACCTTAGATTGAGTTTATTTGTTCCAAGCTTGGTACATACAATCTGTATGCTCCAGCTTGAGGGGGAGTGTTTGAATAATTACTGTCTGTATGCTCCAGCTTGAGGGGGAGTGTTTGAATAATTACTGTTACATATCATCATTAAGGCTAGTCTGCTAGACCAGTAATGAGTAGTACCTAGTTTTGTACCTAGAGGTCTAGTGCAGACTCTTGGTGTTCCATGTACTCTTGCTTTTTCAATATATATAGAAGATAATGAGAGGGATCTATTAAGCCCTCAAGAATATATTTTTATCAGTTTTTAATCTCAAGTGGTATAACCATAGAATTCAAGTTTACAATAAAGCTTTTATGGTTAGCTGATAATCTATCATAAGAAACATAATTTGAGAGAGGATAGATAGGTTTTTTAGTGCAATTTCTAGTACCTTTTCGGATGGCTATTGGAAGGTCAATCTCATTTTCTAGTTCAGGTATTTCTTCATTTCCTGGTGCAGAACTTGGATTGGATTCATGGACTTGCATCATCTCTGGAATTTGCTTTCTCCTGGTGTAAACCTTGTTAAATCTCGGAGGATTGTCAGCTTCTATTCAAGTTGCTTCAATGGGGAAATCTGTATCCATAGCTTCTGATCCTCGTTCAGAATTATGTTGTATAGTTGGAGGCTCAGATCTGTTGGTTGTGATATATGGCAGAGTTAATAACTCAGTATTTTCATGAGGGTCTTCTAGACATTGTTTTGTAGGATTGGTTTTGTTAAAAAAAGGTTTAGTTTCAAGAAAAGTAAAATCAGCTGAGATATACCATCTTTTAAGTATAGGATCATAACATTTATACCCTTTTTGTGTGGCTGAATATCCTAAAAAAAATACATTTAACAGCCCTGGGATCCAATTTATCTCTAGCATGAACAGGGACATGTCCAAAGGCTGTACATCCAAATATTCTAGGAATCAGTCCATTTGATTTCTTAAAGTGAGGAAAGAAATTATTTAGGACTTCTATTGGACTCTTATTACTTAGGCCATGAGAGGGAAGTCTATTAATAAGATATGATGCAGTAAGAACAGCTTCTCCCCAATAATTTTTTGGAACATTCCCTTGAAAAAGAAGAGCCCGAGTTATATTGAGTAAATGCCCATTTTTCCTTTCTGCCACTCCATTTTGTTGTGGGGGTATAAACACATGAAGAGTCATGGATGATCGCATTAGATTGGAAATACGAGGATATGGTTTGGTTGAAATAATCTCTAGCATTATCGGTCCTAAACCTTTTAGTATTAACTCCAAATTGAGTTCTAATCATTGAGTGAAATATGGGAATGATAGTGCTGACATCAAATTTTTGTTTAAGCAAATAGAGCCAAGTAACCCTAGTGCAATCATCAATAAATGTTACAAACCAACGGGCCCCAAAAATATTAGGTAATGTAGACGGTCCCCATATATCACTATGAATCAATTGAAAAGGTTGAGAGCTTTTATGATTGCTGTTGGGAAAAGATGCACGAGTGTGCTTGGCTAACTCACAAGTTTCAAAATGAAGTTTTGAGATATCTAAGTTTTCATACAAATGAGGAAACATAAACTGTAGCACCTTAAATGATGGTTGTCCTAGACGATAGTGATACAACCATAGTTCATCCTTATTTGTTATACTGTGAAGGGATTTTGCTTTGTTGGTTTGGGAGTCTTGAGATACTTCCAAGTAGTAAAGACCATCTTTTTCTTTAGCAAGTCCAATCCTCCTCCCTAAGTCCTGTTCCTGAAAAACACATAGAGATGGGGAAAACATTGCAGAACAATTGAGATCAGAGGTTAGTTTCTTTATGGAGAGAAGACTGGCTGAGAGTTTGGGAACATGGAGAACGTTTTTAAGCATAAGGTTGGAGTTTACTTGGATATTACCATATCCTGCAACAATAGCTACTGACCCATTTGCAACAATAATTTTTCTATTACTTGGTAAGGGTGTATAAGAATGAAACAAGTGGAAAAAATGTGTCATATCATCTGTAGCTCCCGAATCCACAATCCAAGAGTTCACATTGAGGTATTCATACAAGAAGTTTTACCTGAGAAAACAAGAGAACATGATCCAGAGGGTTCCTCCATATTCCCCAATAGCTTCTTCAATTTCTTTATTTCTTCCATATTGAAACTATCTACTGCTGGAGATTCTTTAATCTCAGTTTGTGTTACGTGCACTTGGGACTTTTGTTGTCCTCCACGATTCACCCACTCCTTTCCTGGAGGTTTGCCATGCAATTTCCAACATTTCTCCCTTGTGTGTCTCGGTTTCTGACAATAGGTGCACCATAAATTATCTCTGTTTCCTTTCCATAGAGAATTAGGAATTTGCTCATTTCCTTTCTACACCAGTTCAGGTTTGGTAAGTAGAGCAGACCCATCTATTGGTTGAGACTCAAGCATTACACTCCTCCGACTTTCTTCTGCTTGAACAATAGAGATGGTTTCTTCTAGTGAAGGAGTATCCTTTCTCCCTAGAATTTGCACTCTAACCTGATCAAATTCAGGATTTAGTCCTACAAGAAAATCATACACACGATCCTTCTCTATGAAATTCTTCAAGAGGATTGCATCCTTAGCACACTTCATTTCAAAAACACTGTAGTGATCAAGTTCCTGCCATAGATTCTGCAACAGTGCCGCATATTTTGTGATTCCTCTGCTTCCCTGTTTTGTGGCTGCAGTTTTTATTTTGATTTCATATACTTGGGCAGCACCATTGGCTTTAGAATATGTGCGGTTTATGGAGTCCCAAATATCTTTAGCTGCATTAAGAAACATACAAGTGTCGCTGATGGTAGCTTCCATGGAGTCCCAAATATCTTTTTCATCCCATGCTGCAAATGCTGGATCCTCCATGCTTGGACCATTTTCAAGGCGATGAACTAGGCATCCTTTTCTCTTGAGATAGGATCTAACAAACTGGGACCATTTGAGAAAATTTTTTCCATCCAACCTGTATGACGCTCGAAGACCTTGGAGTTCTCCATTTTTGTGTGAAGGACTAGAGACTTCTCTACTTGATGTAGCACTAGACATTGTAATCGGATGTAAGGTTAACACAGCGGAAAGAATAACAGCAGCAATTAAGGCTGCCCCTTTTTTTGGACGAGAATGGCAATGAAGGCCAGCAATAGTTGAGGAATGGCAATGAAGGCCATGAGACAAAAAACAAAGACCAGGGCTCCAGGAAAAACCTAGAGCTCTGATACCATGTTGTAAAACAGTAGTAGGATGCTGGAACTAATTATTCTCTCATTCATGCTTTTGAAACAATACATAGGTGTTTAAAAAGAAACAAACTATTGTCTAATTAAGGTAAAAAATCTCCTGAAATAAAGTCTCTAAATCAGGAGATATCTACCCAATAATACCTGATCTTAATAAAAGGAAATCTGCCCAATAATTACTAATCCTAATCCCTTAATTTTAGGGATAATACATAATTGCAAGATTACACATAATTGCTATATTAATTGTGCAATAAATTCACATATTTTGACACATGAATTATTAGGAATGTTTTTTTATTTACTCTCGTATTAGATTATACCATATCTCCTCTATTTATCTTACTGATTTCATTTTCTCAATATGAATAAAACACTCATGTCTCAGAAACACATTGTTTCAGCTCAATAACTCTCTATTTCTTATAGTTTAACATCTTTAAATTCAAATCATGTCCATGTCAAAAGAAGTATTAATGAAGGATCCTCACATAACTAACAAATGTTGTTCAATCACTATGATAATCCGAAATTCAAAATATAACAGAATTGAAAACATTATTAACACTCCCTGGAAAACTTAACCGATAAATTATTTTATGGACAAATGACAATAGAGAAATAATGAACATGCACATTTACTGAGTTTCTAGTGTATTTGTACACAAAAGCAAGTTATGATTGAGATGGGTTTATAGGTTTGTCAGGAGAAAAGAGAAACACCTTTCAAGCTGGCAGCATCATTCAAGGAATGGAAATCCTTTAACCTTTTAGACAGATCAACAGCAGCAGTCTGCTTTGTGTCTTTCTTCTGCGCTGTTTCTGGTTCAGTGTATACTTCGTGCTCAATCTCCTTCACCTAAAAGGAAGACACTCAGATTTATAGAAAAACTTATTTTTAAAAAATATATATACCAGAAGTTACAAGAGCAGATTACTGTAACAATTGAGAAAAAACCTTGGCTACCAAAAGTTTAAACTTTTCCTCACTATCATAGTACATAAATTCTTCCAGATATGTATGCCTAGGGCTCACACACTGTAGAGATATGATTGCAGTGGAAAAGTAAGCAGCATACTGATATTTTGTCAGGCTATTGAAATATTGGGACTGCCAACTTTTCAAGGTAATTCAAGGCCAAACATGAAGAAGACGACCTTGATCTCTAAAGAATACTGTGATCTCTAACTTTTAAAAATTAGAGTTAGGGCAATTTTAAGTTAATGACTAAACGAGTATCTGATTATAATGAACATGATTATGCATATCATTGATGGCTGCATGTACTAACATGACCCATTGAAGAACTAAAAGTTTACAATTTATATTACTCTGGTGAAGCTATGCTCAGGAAGAACACAGATTTACACAACAGAGAGCAATAAAGTTAATGACCTGGAATGAAGTCTCATCGCTGTATGATCACAAAAACTAAAAGGGAAAATAAATGATAAAATAGAGTGATTTGGCTGAAAGAATAAAAACTTGAGCATTGTCCAAGAAACTGAGTTTAAGAAAGTATATCTTAATTTGTGTTAATATTGGACATGCAAAGACAGAGAGATAAAGTTTTCAAGTGGCTAGTGAATAAAAAAATTTGTTTGTGAATAATTTGAGAGATGAGCTCCTCCCAGTTTTCCAACTAGAGAGTGAATTGAAAACCACAACAAAGTCGAGATTGGTTCCAGAACTTCTGAAATAAACTATCAATTTGTCACAGGAAAACGTGCACTTCCATCTTATCCACCCAAATTCCACCTGAAAACATGTTTAATTATACTAAAAGTATGGTTAATTTTGTTTTATAAATGGTTAGGAGAGTCATGATATATCATTAGAAGTGTCACAATATTATTGAAATATTTAATGATGGTTAACTTTGATTTACAAGTAATTAACAATGTCAAAAGGTTATTGTCTATCACAAGTGGTTAACTATATATGTAGTCATATTTACTTTGCTTCACAAGTGTTAAGAATAAAGGGATGTAATTGCGTCAACTGTGATTAACACTGAAAAGTCTAATAGTAGTTAGCCTCGCCCCACAAGCCACAAGCGGTTAATAATATTACGAAGTCATTGAAATGATTAATAATAATTAACTACATGTGAAACAAATTTAACTATATTTACACTCATCATTAGCCATATTTGCTGGATGGACTTCAGGTATACGTTTCCCAATGTACAAATATCACAGCTTGCCAGAAAAAAAAAATGCATGGACTGTTATATTGTATGTCTATCTATGTGGGACTTAAACTCACACTTGGAATCCTAACAGTATTCCATTTATAAGTTATACTATTGGCATCTTCAACATGATTAATGTGCATCAACCATATAAATAACAAATATAGTGAACAAAACTAATTCCAAACTCACTCTTTTTATCAGCTCTACAGGTAGCAAGGCAAGTCGAATCTCTTCAGATTCCTTAATGTACCTGAGTTGAGCTGCAATTAAAAAATTGAAATTAAAATTAGGAACATATGATTCAAGCAAGTTTAATAAAAAACTTCCCAGTATATCCCTACCAGTCTATTATAGGTATTTCAAAAGTAGAATCAGTATCATTGTAAGATAACAGTTTTGCTCAAAAGTTCAAAACTGAAATGATTTCATTTTTCTCTTGAAGGATGCTTTTGTTTTCTTTTATCCTTATGATCCTTCAGTAACGGGCTTTTGTCATCATAAATCACCAATCTGAACCCCGATCATGTCATGCTTTTGTCTCACTTTTTATCTTATTATGAGACAGAAGAAAATCACTACCAATTACAGCAACACAAATTATTATTTATGGAATCATCTAAACTTGGTTTTGTATCTTTCCCTCTCGTAACATGCAACGGTTCAAATCCAAACCCATCTCACAGAATTCAGACACTAATCACAAGTTCAAACATCCATCACTGAAGGACCACCAACAAAGATAATATGAGAAAACTATGAACAACACTCATATATTTTTCTGGACAATAAGCAAATAAAGCATGACAAACACTTGGCAAGAAATCCATCATCTGATTTTAAACAACAGTACATTATACAGCCATGACAGCTCAAACTCACAATTCTAAGGCATAAGAACCACCAGATACAAAAATCATAAATTTTTAAGAATGCCCCAAATCACAGTCTATAAAAAATAAAAAAATCCAAAAATCATACGAACAAAAAAACTCACACCACCCCCTTTCCCCTTAATCGAATCAATCACGCAAAAAGCTACAATCTTTTCCCAAAAAAAAACTCAACTTTAGGACATGATTAACGAAATCAACAAATACCCATAGCCAATTCAACTAAAAGAGTAAAATTTTCCACGAAAAAAGAGAAAAATTAGACAGAAACGACTAGCCTGAGTACGAATTTGCATAGGAGAATTTGTTGCGGGTGTAGGCAGAGGTGAAAAAAGTATGAAGCAAGAAGATTGCAGTTATTACGTTGAGGAAACACACCATCATGGTTGCACTCCTGAAGGAGAATCTGATCCTCCACCATTGCTGCACCTCCATGAGTTCTTTTATGAACTTCAAACACAAGCTGATTATTTTGAGTCGAGTTATAAGACAATGACCTTTTATTTGCTAAATTCAAGCAGTGGACCTCAAAGTGGTGACTGCACATTTTCCCCTTCGGAAAGGGAAGGAAAAGGGTATCTACTTATACCATCTTTAATGGCAGTTTTTTTAGTTTATTTTAAAATATATTATTTTTTTTAGGTATATAATACAGAGGATATTTTGAAAATAAGCTTTGTATCTTGAGAAAATACATGCTAAAAACATGAAATTAATATTTTAATTTTAAAACAAACTTAAGTATAAATGAAAAAGGTAGTGTATGAACTGTTTATGTTTTTTATTAATAGAATAACTTTATATGAAAATGTATAAATCCTTTAAAACATTTTAATGTAAAACAAAAATATTTATTGTAAATATCTAAAATTAATAATATTGGAGATGCTGCAATTTGACTTTTTTGGTTTGTCCTTTAAATAAATGCCGTAATGTATAATAGTTAACTTTATTGACAAAATTGGCGGAGTAGATATAACTTAAATGCAAATTACTGTTATAAAAAAGCTTAGATGAAAATTGCGTGGATTTCAAATATTAATGATTTAACTAATAATAAAAATATTTTAAATTCTATATGTAATAGACAAATCGAATTACATACCATGCTTTACCAACTAAGATAATTAGTCTAAACAAAACTTTAAAATAATCTTTTGCAATTTTGATGGGCTCTTGTATCACGCCTTATTTTTCCAAAAATATAAAATAATGAAATAAAGTTGTTTATTTTGTCAGAATTCAAAATCTTAAATTCCTACCGTTCGATTCCACCTTACCTTTCGATTCCACTTATCGTTCGGTTCCACTTGGTTCAACCTTACCGCTTGGTTCTTCATTCCATCACTTGGGTCTACCTTTCACCAATCGGTCCAATCTTTCACCGCTTAACTGTCAGATCTCAATCCTAACTACCACCGCCTCACTGCTCAACCGCTTCCTGTTATTTTCCTTTCTGTTGTATATATATAGGCATTGGCTCATATCTTTTTGTAACTATTCCTACATTCATTAGAAATATACACGTTTTCTCTTCTTCATGGCTTTCAATACTTTTCTCTGTGAGTATGAATATGAAGACAATATTTTGCCTCTCATTATCGGGGTACCTCTATGATGGTATCAGAGCCATAGTTAGAGCCTATCCTAGCGAGTTCTAAGTGGGTATTCTTATTCCACCAGCTATCGGGCCGTTATCGGACCACCCAATTTCTACTATCATGCACGAGATGTTTATACCTCGGCGTGAAGGGAATGTGTTGGAAATCCCACATCGACTAGAGATAAGGCTAATTCATAGTTTATAAGTGGGTGCAAACCTCACCCTACAAGCCGATTTTATGGGGTTGAAGAGCTCTGCTGCGCGCATTAGACTCTGGTTTCTACTTTTTCTTATTTCGCTTTCTTGAGGGTTTTCCTTATTCTCTTTTTTACTTTTCCGCCATGGCTGACGAACATAATCGGCCTTCAAGCTTTTTGTATCTTCACCCCAGCGAGAGTCCAACCACCTCCTTGGTCTCACCGCTTCTTGATTCAACCAATTATCACGCATGGAGCAAGTCCATGGCGACTGCGTTGAGCGCCAAGAACAAATCTCAATTCATCGATGGAACTGCTGAAGAGCCACCTCGTGGAGATTCCTCTCACAACGCCTGGAAAAGATGCAACAACATGGTGGTTTCTTGGTTGGTCCACTCGGTGTCACCAAAAATCAGGCATAGCATTCTTTGGATGGAAGATGCTCAAGCAATTTGGAAAGATCTCAAATCAAGATTCTTCCAAGGAGATTTGTTGTGCATCTCCGAGCTGCAAAGAGATGCCTCCTTCCTGAAGCAAGGAACATCCACTGTCAGTGAGTTTTACACTAAATTGCGCATCATATGGGATGAGCTGGAGAATTTTCGCCTTGATCCAACATGCACCTATGACGTCCAGTGTTCTTACAAAATGCTTTCAATGATTTCGCAAAGGAAACATGAAGACCGAACATTGCAATTCCTTCGTGGCCTGAATGAGCAGTATGGTAATATCCAATCTCATGTTCTCTTACTGGATCCTATACCCCCATTTCGGAGATTTTTTCCTATGTCATGCAATAGGAGAGAACATTTAATGAACAATAATTTCCTAAATATCATTGAACCCAAAACTATCAATGCTACTATAGGCATTGTTGTTTGTTCTTTTTGTGGCAAGAATGGCCACACTGACTCTGTGTGTTTCAAGAAACATGGGTTTCTTGCAAAACCCATTCCAAACAAGAAATCTTGCTCTCACTGTGGCAACACTGGACATACAGTTGATGTTTGCTATAGGAAACATGGTTACCCACCCGGACACACATTCTACAATGGTAAAAGTCTCCTCTCAAGAAGCCAAGAACCTATCACTAACAGTCCAGGAGACAATTCTAACCCTGAAGTGCACCTTACAAAGCAATAATATCAGGCCCTCATAGTTCTCATCAACCCTACTGCGGACAATGCCTCCAACCCCCAAATCGGTTCCATGATATCTAGTTCTCAAGACCCAGGTAAAACCATTTTAACTTTTGACAGTGTTGCAGCAACAGGTATCACAACATGGATTTTAGACTATGGTGCTACTGACCATGTTTCCTCCCTCAAGCACTTTCATTCCTACGATAAAATTTTGTATGTCACTATTAATCTTCCCAATGGCATCACCACTAAAGCAACTCATAAAGGAAACATAAAACTTTATGATATACTTTGCCTAACTGATGTTCTTTACATTCCAGATTTCTCCTATAATCTCATCTCTATATCCAAAATGGTTTTGCATAATAATGTTTACATGACCTTCACTAATTCCCAATGTTTTATCCAGGACTTAACAACACGCCACAAGATTGGTTTAGCTAATCTTCAAGCAGGTCTGTATGTCCTTCACGTTGCTCCTTGTGTGCACTCTGTCAGTTCACAAAAATCACTCCTTGCTATCAACAACAACATTTGGCACAACCGCTTGGACCATTTATCTGATAAGAGATTGGAGGTTCTTAAACAAAAATATCCCTGCATTGACTATAAATCAAACAATTGTAATGCCTGTCACATTTCCAAACAAAAGAAATTACCCTTTACTGCTCATAACTCTATTGCTTTACATGCTTTTGATATTATACATATAGATATTTGGGGACCCTGCTTCAATGCATCCATTCACTCTCATCGATATTTTTTAACAATTGTTGATGATCATACTAGATACACATGGGTTCATTTAATGCATGCCAAATCTGAAATAAGAAATCACATTCTGCATTTCATATCTTATGTTAAAAACCAGTTTCAAACCACTATTAAAATCATAAGATCTGATAATGGGCCTGAATTTGCTATGCATGATTATTTTAGTTCTCAAGAGATTATCCACCAAACCTCTTGTAATG
The DNA here is from genome assembly GCF_029865625.1 of Vigna umbellata. Classification (NCBI taxonomy): domain Eukaryota; kingdom Viridiplantae; phylum Streptophyta; class Magnoliopsida; order Fabales; family Fabaceae; genus Vigna; species Vigna umbellata. Next base: position 69,219,409 of record NC_142168.1, read on the forward strand.
AAACTCCTCAACAAAATGGGATTGTTGAAAGAAAACACCAACACCTTTTAAATGTCACCAGGGCTTTGCTTTTTCATTCAAAACTTTCTAACCAATTTTGGACATATGCACTTAATTATGCCACTCTTCTCATAAATATCATGCCTACTCCCCTTCTCAATAACGACTCTCCACATGACAAACTTTATAACATAGCTTTTGATATCACTAGACTTAAAGTTTTTGGTTGTCTCTGCTACACCAACACTCTTCAATCTCATAGAAAGAAACTTGATCCGCGTGCTACTGCTGGTCTTTTCCTTGGTCTTCATCCCACCACTAAAGGATACATAACATATAGTCTTGCAACTAATGACATTCAAATATCTAGAAATTTTGTTTTCTATGAAAATGAATTTCCTGACATGGCATCCAATACTTCATTACATTCTGCTTTACCTTTACCTTTACATCATAACAACATTATGCATGATAATGATGATCTCACTCCCCCTGACCCTCATAATTCTTCTTCTCTTAACAATGAAGAGCGTTTAGACAATACTTTTATTTCTGCTAGGCGGTCTACTCGCACTATAACTATGTTTGCTTACCTTAAAGATTTTCAAATATCATCTTATAGTACTCTTAATAACAAATATCCTATTGAGCATGTGCTTAGTTTTGATAAATTATCTCCTACATATAGACATTTTATTTCTTCTATAGACAGCATCCATGATCCTACTGACTATAAAGAAGCCATCCAACATGGACATTGGCGTGATGTTATGCAAGCTGAACTCGTTGCTCTTGACCACAATAAGACTTGGACTCTCACTACTCTTCCTTCCCACAAGAGAGTAATAGGTTGTAAATGGGTTCATAAGACCAAGCACAAAGCCGATAGCACCATTGATAGATTCAAGGCTCGTCTTGTTGTCAAAGGATATACACAATTGGAAGGTATTGATTATTTCGACACCTTCTCACCAATTGCCAAATTCACAACTATTCGGTTAATCCTCTCATTAGTGGCTACAAAGAATTGGAATCTAAGGCAACTAGACGTTAACAATGCCTTTTTACATGGAGATTTACATGAGGAAGTCTGCATGCAACCACCATGGGGACTCATTCTCTCTAATCCTAACCAAGTTTGTCTCCTACATAAATCACTCTATGGCCTAAAACAAGCAAGCCGACAATGGTATGAAAAGCTCTCCTCTTTTATTATCTCTCATGAATTTACTCAAACATCTAGTGATCATTCTTTATTTACTTCCCACAAAGGTAACACCAACACCATCCTTTTAATTTACATTGACGACATCATTCTTACTGGCAATAATATGCTTGCTATTGATCATATCACTCATCTCCTAAATAAGCAATTCAAAATAAAAAAACACGGGTAACTTGTCTTACTTTTTGGGTTTCGAGGTTGCTCGCAACTCTGCAGGAATTCACCTTTCACAACGCAAATATGCATTGGATCTTCTTAAAGAAACTAGGATGCTTGATGCTACCCCTGTTAGTACACCCATGAATTTCTCTACAAAAGGCTCCTTTGAAGGCCAATCGCTTGAGGATCCCACTGTTTTTCGTCGTTTGATTGGGCGCCTCATTTATCTCACGAACACACATCCTGACATCCCTTATGTTGTTCATGATCTCAGTCAGTATGTTGCCTCACCAACTCAAGCTCATCACCAAGTCGCATTTCGCATTCTACGTAACATCAAAATCACTCCTGGACAAGTTATCTTTCTCAATGCCGCCAGCCCCCTCACACTCAAAGCTTACAGCGACTCTGACTGGGCGGGCTACCCTGACTCAAGAAAATCCACAACTGGTTACATTGTGTACCTTGGTGATTCACCTATTTCCTGGAAATCTAAGAAACAATCCATTGTCTCCCGAAGCTCCTCTGAAGTAGAATATCTTGCCCTTGCTCAAACTGTTTGCGAAATTCAATGGCTAAGCCATCTCATGAACAATCTTCATCTTCATTTCTCACAACCTGCCACCATTTTTTGTGATAACCAGTCTGCCATCACGATTGCCACTAATCAAGTCTTCCACGAACGAACCAAACATATCGAGATCGACTGTCACCTCATCCGTGAGAAAGTCCAGCAAGGAATCGTCAAACTGCTTCCTGTTCCTTCCACTCTTCAACTTGCAAATATCCTAACAAAGCCTCTTTCTCCTTCTTCCTTCCACCACATTAATTCCAAGCTTAGCACCATGAACATCCATGCCAAGCTTGAGGGGGGCTGTCAAAACTCAAAATCTTAAATTCCTACCGCTCGATTCCACCTTACTGCTCGGTTCCACTTACTGCTCGGTTCCACTTGCTTCCACCTTACCGCTCGATTCTACATTCCATCACTTGGGTCTACCTTTCACCGATCGATCCAATCTTCCACCACTTAACTGTTAGATCTCAATCCTAACTACCATCGCCTGACTGCTCAACCGCTTCCGTTATTTTCCTTTCTTTTGTATATATATAGGCATTGGCTTATATCTTTTTGTAAATACTCCTACATTCATTAGAAATATACATGTTTTCTCTTCTTCATGGCTTTCAATACTTTTCTCTGAGTATGAATATGAAGACAATATTTTGTATCTCATTGTCGGGGTACCTCTATGATATTTATCTTAATTAAATTATTTAATTGGGTTTAGATAATAAAACAAAAATGTTCTATAAAAGTTAACTCTAAGATACTCATTAATATAATAAACTGAAGGTTTAAACTTTGGAATAATCCTTACATTTATTCCAAAATCTTAATTCTTTCTTCGAGTAGTTTGAATTGAATTTTATTTTTGAAAAAATGTAATAAATAGAGTCTTTCTGTTAATTTTACTCAATAAAGCGTCAATGTGATGACACTCATTACAATATTATTATCTTATTAGAAACCTTTATTGGATCTAATAGATTTTAAAGAAATTAAGTGGTAGATAGAACACTTAATGGTTAATCAATCTATTTTGTACTTCAGTATGTTAATTTTAAGAAAAATGCTAACAAGCACACCAAATATCTTCACCATTTTGTCACTCTTTGTTTGACTGAAAGCAACAAGTGTAATGAAACCCTAATTTAGGAATTGATTTGATTGCATTTTTCTTGCTTTTGGGACTAAGAATAATGGCAGAAGTTTTATCTCAATGGAAAAACAAGAAAGAGATAATGAAAGGAATAATGATTTGCACTTCAACACCAATATAGCGAAAAGAAGTGACACAACATTTCTTTTTGTTGCCATTGCAACAAATTGTAGGAAGTTAACAATATTACCTCAATTGCTGCTCAACATGATGATATAATAGTGTTCAGTTTATCTCCTTTAATCCATATCAGAAGCAACCACAAGTTTAAATATTATATCATAGTTTGACAGTTTTGAAACCACACAAACAAAAAGAGTAAGTGACTTTCATCATATAAATTCAAGGATAATGATACTTTAACAACATTTTTTTGACAACATAACATTATCTACGTGTCATTCTGTGATTAGTCCAAACTTACTCCACAATCAATAATAATAATCATAAACACCAACATGGATCAATCACAAAATGACACATAAATATTGTCAAAAAAATGTTGTCAAATATCATTATCCTAAATTCAAACATTAAGACGAGAAAAACATTTTCCAATTTTGGAAGCAATCATAATGCACAAACAATTATGAACTCCATCATAAATGTAGGTTACTAATATGTTAAAATTTGCTAATTATCAAGCTTTGTCTTTTGATGAATAGACTTTTATTATAACCACTATTTAAAAGCATAAAACAAATTCAGGAAGAATTTGTCTCTAGCTTTTAATGTTTGCATCTTCTCTTTACAATTGTTTCACACATACATGACCATGCATTCAATTTCTCATAGAATTCAAATCAAAATATTGTTTGTGGACAAAACAGAAACATGCCTTGATTACAATTATCTGTTAAAAAAACAAAGAAAAGAAAGCAAACTAATATGATTATTGCATCATGATAATTTAAAATTAAGAAAGCATGGATTGAAATTTCATATAATAACGCAATCCAAGAGGTCCTGTGTAGGGATGACAACAGGTCGGGTTGGGCACGAATAGTGCCTACCCGTAACCTGACCCACCGAAAAAAATTGTATCTGTTACCTGATCTGTTACCCGTACGAGTACCTATTTAGAAAATATATGCGGGTACCTATGGATATCCGCAAAAAATAAATAAATTTTTTTATACATTTTTAAAATAAAATTTAAATAAAATTACAAAAAATATATATAATATAATATAAATTGTGTAACATCCCATCTTTAATAGTAAAATACTACTAAAATGAATATTACATGTATGATAAATTTAACTAATATAAGAAACAAACCTGCGAAAGACAATATCTACACCTGTAGATTCTTCTGACTTCTTTACTGAATCCTCTCGAACCCCTATCGCTGAAGTAACTGAAACAGATGTCTCCCTAAGCTCACACCAAGCTCACATCATTAAGGTGATCATCGCAAAAGAGAAAACAATACACAGACAGATAAACACAGAAGCAAGGGTGAGCTAGATATACAAAGATCATACTATTACAATAACACACAACATTCATGTTTGATTTAAGTAAATTGGATCACACATCATAACATGTTATACTTTAAACTTGACTCGTCCAGACTTAGAATGATTGTCAAGCTATGGCGGGTCGTGCACTCGTGGTGGCTTCTACTGCTTTGCAAAGTCATTGCCAATGGGTTTCATCCTACCACACTCACGGGGTTAGTCCGTTATCACTCACCTTGGGCCATACTGGAAGCACCCAAGACTAGGACCTCCTGCTACTCCTCACGACATGGATCAATCCTCTCTACTTGAGAATGAAAGACCATTGGAGTTTCAGGATAACCCCCAAGACTGAGCTCTTGCATTCATTCTAAACATACTTGAATCTCAACAAGAGAATTCACTGTGAATCACAACATAAGACATCACCATGTAACCTCCCTATGAGGTCCATGGAATTACGTCTATAACATAGGGCACCACCATGTAACCTCCCTTTGAGATCCATGGAATTACGTCCATAACATAGGACACCACCATGTAACCTCCCTTTGAGATCCATGAAATTACGTCCATCAACCAATACTTTGTTACATTCAACCACCAACTATGTCTCATACATTCACATACTTTCAATGTAATAACATTACCACCATCATACTATGCATTCCAATCATTCCATACACTTAATTCAACCAAAGAAAGAGCAAAAGAGAAATCTCGACTCAGAGAATTCGCTCAGCACACACCATTCGCAAGGTGAGACAGGATCTCCTCGCACAGCGCACCCTCACTCGCAAGGCGAATTAACTCGCTGAGGTGCCAGACCTCATGTCTCTCGCATAGTGCACCCTAGTCGCTATGCGAGAGCTCGGACAGAGACCAACCCCCTTAAAAACTCTCGCTTCGCGCCCAATTCGCCTTTCGAATTAAACTGGCAGTGACTCCAGGCCACCACCAGTTGCACAGCGACCAGATTCGCTATGCGAATCACTATACAGAGAGCAACACCCTTCAGTCATTCGCACAACGCATCAGCTCGCACAACGAACGCCTCAAACAAAGAGCACCCTCTATAGGGACTCGCTATGCAAGACAATTCGCGTAGTGACTCTGCATCATCTGCAGAACGCAAATTCTACACAATTAGGCACTCACACAAACCCTTACCATTTCTAGGCCTTTTCTCAAATTTCTAACACCTCTAATTCATGTTTTACACCTAATTAAACTTGTCTAGATGATTATAAACGTTCCTACTACAATTCTAAAGTGATTTAGACTCGATTTCTACTCTAGAACACCAAAATCAACAACTTAGTGACCCAAATTCAATTTTACTACTTGTAACTCGTTTTAGACCAGTTTGATGTTCCTAACAAGTCAAAATTAACCTATCTAAGCTACCCAAACAGCCCAATTTCACTCAAGACCTCCAATGCTCAAAATCACTACCTCACTTCCTCTCAAAGTGGCCTAAAACCCTAATAGTTCACTCAACATAGTGCATACTCCCTCACCTTCCATCTGAACCCTCATTTAACAGAACCCATACCTCAAACATATTAGATTTCAAATATCACTTCAGTCCAACCAAATCCACAGTCACAATTTTCAGCATGCAGTTCAATTCATACAGAAAATCTTTTTAAAACATAAGTTCAACCCAAACAGCATGGTCACACAAAGTTCAGCACAACTACACATTTCATAAAATAAATTTTAAGAAAGACCTATGATAAGTGTGAAAAAGAGTTGTTTTTACACTTATAAATGATCTCAATCTTCTAATTATTCATGTTATTACTCAGTGAAATGTTGTAATAGGAAGTAGATTGTTTGTAAATTATTGTATAGGAAAGGATGTATAATTGGGAGTCTGTCAGCCAATTCTCGCATAGCGCAAGCCAAAACTCGCACTGCTAGGAAATAGAAATTCGCATAGCGCACCATTACTTGTGCGCTGTGTGAATAACATCAGTTGAGAGGCAGCGGTTACACGAAATTTGCATAGCGCACACACATCTGTGCGCTGTGCGAATTAATGAAGTTATTGGTTTTAAAAGACGTGACTGAAAGGCAAAAAACGATCTTCTGACACACGAAAATAGCCAGAGAAAGACTGGAGAATTCAGGAGACGATCAGGAGACCTGTCAAGACATCAAGACTTCACTTTATGCAAGGAATTGCTGTAAAGAGTACGTTTGAGATGTCTAGGATAGGCTAAATTTTCTGTTCGTTGGAATTGGTTGTATGACGAAACATTGATGTAAAATTCCTGTGCAATATATGTTTTTGTTCATGTTCTTTTCTTGACTTGCTTTTGATTATACGGAAGTATTAATCTCTTTAAAAGTTCTTTTGTACTGGAAAGTATTTTTAGAACCAGAAACGTAAGAAAAGAAACTAAAAGTAAATTACGCTAGGAATAGCTTTTGTGCTTTTGGTCATTCTGACATCTGAACTTAATGCAAAATTATCTGATGAATTAATTAAGGAATTAATAATTCAATAAATAATTTTAGAACTTGTTTTTAAGGAATTGAAACAAGATACTCTCATGTGAATGCTTGAAAAGAGAATATATGTTGTCCAAGATCTTACTGTAATGTTAGTCAAAGACCAATTCCGGTGATCTTTTATCGCATTTTTCAAATCTTATTTTTGTTTACGTTGTTAATTTCATGTTTAAATCCCAATTGAAATCACAAATATCATCAGTAATTGATCTTGATAAATAATTTTCATTGATTAAGGTAACTCAAATTCCCTTGGGAGAACGATACATTTTTACTTATCCACTATATTACTTGGAACGATTTGGTATACTTGCCAAAAAGTTGTCAAGTTTTTGGCGCTGCTGCCGGGGAATTTGATTGTTATTGTTAACTCAGTCATTTATTGTTTATCAATTTCAATTCTGTTCCATTATCTGTAAATCCATTGTTTTAATTTTTGTATCTCTGTATATATATTTGTGTTGTATTTTTGTTGTTATTTTTGTGGGTTGAGATCTTAAGATTTTTGTTCTCTGAATGAGTAGGAGAACAAAATCTGAAAATTTATTGTTTGATTCTGAGATTGAGAGAACAGCCCGTAGGAATAATAGTAGACGTAGGAGAGAAAATAGAAAAAAAGAAGCTAGAGAAGCTAGCTTATCTGATATCTTCAATACTTTTTCTTCATTTGATCAAAAGGATAAGGATATGGAGGGAAATAATAGGGAGGAACAAGGTAGGCGTACGTTGGAAGATTATGCTTCTGTGTCTATACCTTCATCTTTCAACAGTATAGCCCGACCTGTGGTGAATGCTGCTCATATGGAAATGAAACCTGCACTGATTCATCTTGTTCAAAGTAATCAGTTTATAGGAATGTCACACGAAAATCCCTATGATCATCTGACAACTTTTAATGAGATTTGTAACACTGTAAAAATTTTACATGTGCCAGATGAAGCAATTAGATTGAGTCTATTTCCCTTTTCTTTGGCTGGAAATGCAAAGCTTTGGCTTAATTCTTTTCCTGAAGGGAGTTTGACTGCTTGAGATGACGTAGTGGAAAAATTTTTGACTAAATATTTCCCCCAATCCAAGATCAATAAAGGCAAACAAGAAATATCCTCCTTTCAACAAAAGCATGAAGAGTCGTTGAGTCAAACATGGGAGAGGTTCAAGGGGTTGCTGAGAAAAACTCCAATTCATGGATTTGACATTCCAACTCAATTAAACCTTTTCTTAGGAGGTTTAAAATCTCACACAAAGCTTATGCTAGATGCCTCTGCTGGAGGTAACATTAGGTGGAAGACACCTGATGAGGCACAAGAAATAATTGAAAATATGACATCTAGTGATAATGATGTCCAAAGTGAGAGAGTGCAAACGCAAAAGAAAGGCATGTTTGAATTGCAATCCCAAGATGCCTTATTAGCCCAAAATAAAATCATGACTCAACAACTTGAATCAGTAATGAAAAAGTTGTCACAACTACCAAAGGAACTCCAAACTGTATCACAGGCACAACATAATCAAACTGTGCAAGGTTGTGAACTTTGTGGTGGAGAGCACCAAAATGGACAGTGTGCTATTCAGTCCAATGTTAAGGAAGAGGTAAATTATATGGGAAATCAAGGCCGTTCGGGCAACTATGAAAATTATAATCAAGGATAGAGACCTCATCCTAGCATGGGTCAGGCTAGTTCTAGTAGACCACCACAACAACAGTTTCAACAACAACCTACTCTTTCTGATAGGACATCCAAACTTGAAGAAACTTTGCAACAATTCATGCAAATGTCAATATCAAATCAAAAGAGCACAGAATCTTCTATAAGGAATTTAGAAGTTCAAATTGGTCAGTTGGCCAAGAAATTAGAAGACAAGCCTGCAAATACATTTGGAGCTAACACTGAAACAAATCCAAAAGAGCATTGTAAAGCTATTACTACAAGGAGCGGTAAAGTGTTAGAAAGTGTAGTTGTGAGAAAAGAGGATGAAAAAGAAAAATCCAGTGAAGAGCAGGAAGAGAAAGAAGAGAAAGTTAATGAAGAAGAAGATAAAAAGAAGGCAGTGGAAGAGAGTCATAAAGGAAAACAAGTTTTGAATCCTTTACCGTATCCAAAGACTTATTCTAGAAAAGAAAAGGAAAGTCAATTTTCTAGATTTATGGCTCTCTTCAAAAAGCTGGAGATCACAATTCCCTTTTCAGAAGCACTTCAACAAATGCCCTCTTATGCTAGATTTATGAAAGATTTGTTGACAAAGAAGAGAAAGTATATTGAGGAAGAAACAATTGAGGTGCAAGGGAATTTTAGTGGAATCATCCAAAAACTTCTACCACCAAAATTTAAAGATCCTGGTAGTTTTACGATTCCATGCACAATTGGAAAACTCCCCAATGGAAAAGCATTGATAGACTTAGGTGCAAGCATCAATTTAATGCCTATGTCTATGTTGAAGAAAATAGGGGACATGGAAGTAAAACCAACAAGGATGACCCTTCAACTAGCAGATAGGTCTATCAAGTACCCATATGGAGTCATTGAAGATGTTTTAGTGAAAGTTGACAAATTCACTTTTCCAGTGGATTTTGTTATTCTTGACATGGAGGAGGATACTGAAGTCCCCCTTATACTTGGAAGACCTTTTATGAAGACTGCTAGGGTGATAATTGATGTTGATGATGGTCATCTGAAGGTGAGGTTACATGATGAAACAATTACCTTTAATGTAGTAGAAGCTATGCAACACCCTAAAGATAGAGGAAACTGTTTCAGAGTTGAAGTTTTGGATGCTGTTGTTGAAAAAGTGAGAAGTCAGATGTTTGTGAAATCTTCCTTAGAGCGTGTCTTGATAAATTCATGTGAGGAACTTACTTTAGAAGAAGAATCTGAAGTAGAGGAGATTTCACAACATCTGGAAAAATTGAAAGAAGAGAAATCCACTGATGTGAAAGTGGAAAAATTAGAAAAGGCTCACTTAGATGATCGGGAAAAGATGGAATTAAAAATGCTTCCTGATCATCTTAAGTATGTGTTTTTAGAGGAAAATGCCAAGAAGCCTGTGATAATAAGCAATTCTCTATCAAAGAATGATGAAGCAAAATTGGTTGAAATCTTAAAATAAAATAAAAGGGCAATAGGTTGGCACATCTCTGATCTGAAAGGTATAAGTCCAACGTATTGCATGCATAAGATTATGATGGAAGAGGACTACAAACCCATAGCACAACCACAGAGGAGATTGAATCCAAATTTCAAAGAGGTGGTGAGAAAGGAAGTACTTAAATTGCTTGAAGCAGGAATGATATATCCTATCTCTGATAGTGCTTGGGTGAGTCCTGTACATGTTGTTCCTAAGAAACGGGGTATGACTGTTGTTCAGGATGATAAGAATGAATTAATTCCTATAAGAACAGTCACAGGGTGGAGAATGTGTATTGATTACAGAAAATTAAATCAATCCACCAGGAAAGATCATTTTCCTCTCCCTTTTATGGATCAAATGTTGGAAAGGCTGGCAGGGCAAGCCTATTATTGTTTCCTGGATGGCTATTCCGAGTACAATCAAATAATAGTAAATCCTGAGGACCAAGAAAAGACTGCTTTCACTTGTCCCTTTGGTGTGTTTGCATACCGAAGGATGCCATTCGGTCTATGTAATGCTCCTGCCACATTCCAACGTTGCATGTTAGCCATTTTTGCTGATCTTATTGAGAATTGCATAGAAGTTTTCATGGATGATTTCTCGGTCTTTGGCAAATCATATTATTTATGCTTGCAGAACCTGGATGTAGTCTTGAAAAGATGCATTGCCACGAACCTTGTGTTGAATTGGGAAAAATGTCATTTTATGGTTCGTGAGGGGATTGTCTTAGGACATAAGATCTCATCCAGGGGGATAGGTGTAGATCAAGCTAAGGTTGATGTGATTCAAAAGCTACAACCTCCTACAAATGTCAAAGGGGTAAGAAGCTTTCTTGGACATGTTGGATTCTACAGAAGATTCATAAAAGATTTTTCCAAGATTGCTAAACCCCTTTGCAATTTGCTTGTGAAAGACACTCAGTTTGAGTTTGATGATGAGTGTCTGAAAGCTTTTGAGATATTGAAAGAGAAGCTAGTCACAGCCCCTGTTGTAGTTGCACCAAATTGGACTCAAGATTTTGAGTTAATGTGCGATGCTAGTGACTATGCCATTGGGGCTGTATTGGGACGGAGACGTGGCAAAGTTTTTCACGTTATTCATTATGGCAGTAAAGTTCTGAATGGTGCACAATTAAATTATGCCACAACTGAAAAAGAATTTTTGGCAATTGTGTATGCTCTTGAAAAGTTTAGACCTTATTTGATAGGATCTAAAGTGATCATTTACACTGACCATTCAGCCATAAAATACTTACTGGCAAAGTCTGATTCAAAGCCACGTTTCATAAGATGGGTTTTACTGTTACAGGAATTTGATCTTGAGATAAAAGACAAAAAAGAGAGCGAGAATGTCATTGCTGATCATTTGTCTCGCCTCCTTAACACTGAGGTGACTGAGAAAGAAGGAGAAATTAAGGGAGAATTTATTGATGAGCGTCTGATGCTCATACAACAGAGGCCATGGTTTGCAGATATGGCTAATTTTAAGGCTGCAGGAATTCTCCCTGATGACTTGACTTGGCAGCAAAAGAAGAAGTTCTTACATGATTCCAAAGAATATCTTTGGGATGATCCTTATCTCTTCAAGTTGGGTGCTGACCACTTACTGAGGCGGTGTGTCACAGTAGAAGAAGCTGTTGGTATCCTATGGCATTGTCATAATTCGCCATATGGAGGACACTATAATGGAGAAAGGACAGCCGCTAAAGTGCTTCAATATGGGTTCTTTTGGCCAACCTTATTCAAAGACGCACATGTTCATGCAAAAGGTTGTGACAAATGCCAAAGAACTGGAAGCATTTCAAGAAGACATGAGATGCCACTACAGGCTATTTTAGAAGTTGAAGTGTTTGATTGTTGGGGCATGGATTTTATGGGACCATTACCTTCTTCCTACAATAATGAATACATCTTAGTAGCAGTGGATTATGTCAGTAAGTGGATGGAAGCAACAGCATGCCAAAAGAATGATGCCAAGACAGTGGTCAAATTTCTCAAAAGACAAATCTTCTCAAGATTTGGAGTACCTAGGATCCTCATAAGTGATGGAGGATCACATTTCTGTAACGCTCAATTGGCTAAGGTCTTGACACACTATGATGTGAGGCACAAGATTGCCTCACCTTATCATCCTCAAACCAATGGCCAAGCTGAAGTTTCTAACAGGGAAATCAAAAGAATCCTTGAAAAGACTGTTTCATCATCAAGAAAGGATTGGGCTGCAAAATTAGATGATGTCCTTTGGGCATATAGGACTGCCTTAAAGACTCCTGTGGTGCTAATACCCTTCCAGTTAGTCTATGGCAAGTCATGTCATCTCCCAGTTGAGATGGAACATAAAGCATATTGGGCACTAAAATTCCTTAACTTTGATTCTTCTCTTTGTGCAGGTAAAAGAAAGCTTCAGTTGCAAGAGTTGGAGGAAATGAGGATGACTGCTTATGATTCTTCAAGAAAATATAAAGAAAGGGTCAAGATGTACCATGATAAGAAGCTGATAAAGAGAGACTTCCAACCTGGACAACAGGTATTGTTGTTCAATTCCAGATTCAAACTGTTTCCAAGTAAGTTGAAATCTAAATGGTCTGGTCCTTTTGTGATAAAGGCAGTCAAGCCTTATGGTGCTATTGAATTGATGGATCCAAATTCTGAGGATTCAAATAGAAGCTGGATTGTAAATGGTCAAAGATTGAAACATTATTTGGGTGGAGAGGTTGAACGCCTCACCACAATTATTCACTTATCTGAACCATGAAATGTTTGGGTCAAGCTAGTGACGTTAAAGAAGCGCTTGCTAGGAGACACCCTAGCACATGTTTGTATATATCTGTGATTTTTTGATTTTGTTTGTGTAATTGTTAAGTTTGAGAGTGGAGAGGAAGTGTAAGGAAGCTGGAGGAATAATTTCTGACGCTCTAGTCGCACAGCGCACAGTTGAGGTGCGCTATGTGATTAGATGATTTTATGAAGTAGTGATTTATTCGCACAGCGAATTACATGCGCTATGCGAGAGCGAAAAAGAAATTGTGTTGGGATTGTAGTTCGCATAGCGCATTACATGCGCTTTGCGATTAAAGCATTTGAATTTTCTCTTAAAAAGAGTTCGCATAGCGCATTGGATAAGCAGGGCGAATAAAATCACTAGAGCAATTTAGGAGAAAGTGAGCATTAATTCGCATAGCGCACACTTTGCGCTATGCTATCCAGAGTTTGAGGGAGAGGTCTGTCAAATTATTCGCTAGGCAAAATTTTGCGCAGAGCGAATTATATGTGAGAAGGGAAGTTTTTATTTTAATTCGCATAGCGCATAGCTGAAGTGCGCTCTATGAATTTTGTTCAAAAAAAAAATATTAGTCGCACAGCGCACAACTGAGGTGCGCTATGCGACTAAACACCAAAATTCAACAAAAAAAAATAATAAATTAGTCAAATGTGCAGAAAACGAGAGAAATTCGCACAGCGCATAGCTGAGATGCGCTATGCGAATTTACCTGTCAGTGAATGACATTTATTACGAGCTTATTCGCACAGCGCACAGCTGAGGTGCGCTATGCGAATTTACTCGTTCAGTTCGGTTTTTTTTTAAATCACCCATTCCCTTTTCTGTTACCATTCTTCATTTTACTCTTGCCACCTTCTATTCAGTTGTCTTTTACCTTTCATCTTCACTTTCTGATCTTGGTTACTCTCCACAGGTTTCGCTCCTACTCTATTCCTTCTTCTTTGTTCTTAATATCATAGGACTATGATAGAGTTATGTCTACTTGGCTTGATATATTTGAATAAATGCATATAAATGTCAAGCCAAATCTGTTTCTGCATAAACATGCATTTGCCTGTCCTTTGATCTCTGATGGATGTTCTCTGCAATGTCCGCGCTAGGCGATGGATTCGCATAGCGAATTATAGGTTGGTTTTCTGATATGAAATTCGCTTAGCGAGAAACTCGCATAGCGAATAACATGTTTGATTTTTGATACGAAATTCGCACAGCGACTCTTGTCGCATAACGAATGGTTCTTGAGCGAAGACACATATTTCTCATTTTCGCACAGTGACTCGTGTCGCATAGCGATTAGTATCGACAGCAGCTACTGAAAGTGCAAATTCGCATAGCGCACGCTGGCGCAAAGCGAATTCCATTGCCAGCATCTGTGTTTTGAGTAATTCACTTGCTCGAATATCTTCCACAATTGTTTGCACTGTCTATTAATTCTTGCAGATGGCACCTCCCAAGAGCACACAAGAAAAGAAGAGGAAGACCACCCGAGGTCTTCTTCTAGATCACAACCTTCGAAGCCCAAGAGGAGAACCTTGTCCTGAACTATGATCAGGACCGTTTTATTTCAGAGGCACATTCTGATAGGTTCCATCAGCTTATTATGGGCAGGGCATTATTACTGAGAGGAGGATTGATTGAAACCTGGAGAATATGACCAATCCGAGAAGAACTGGAGAAGAGGAAATGGAATTTCGTATTGGCCAACCTCCCAGATGAGATTGATGAAGTCTTGGTCAAGGAATTTTATGCAAATGCTGGGAACCTGACCACTCTCAGCCTCACTCTAGAGCTCCAAAGTGTGAGGCAAGCTAGTACGCTATGACCGCCGATCAGTGAACAGGTTCTGAATACACTGATGTTTCAGCCGTGCCCTCTAGGCGCTTTCATGTCCAGCTATCCTGACCATGACCTTATTGCCTCCACTTTATGCCTCCCAGGATATGGCTATCAGCTTGGCACTAGTGGAACACCAGTGAGAATATTAAGGAAACATTTGAATTCACTGGCCACTATGTGGAGTCTCTTCACCTTCACAAACATCTGTCCCAACTCTCATACTTCCGACATCAATCTGGAAAGGTCGTATATGGTGTATGGTATTATGACAGGATTGACATGGATGTGGGAGCTTATATCTCCCAAGAGATGGCACTGATTGCTGATAATGACACATGTAAGCTTGGATTTCCTACCTTTGTCACAGCCTTGTGCAAAGCCAGTGGAGTCGCTGGAGTCTCTGATATCACTTTGAAACTTCAACCCCTCTCAACAAGAATTCTTTGATAGGAATTGCACCAACAGGGGAGAGATATCTGCTATGAATGCTCCTCCTCCAGTTCCTCCGCCACGCAGGAATGTTAGAGCTGCCAGACCACCCGTAGCACCGTCCGTTCCTTCACCTGATCTTTTCACTCGCTACATGCAGCAGAGTCTGGCTCGCCAAGACGACATCCGCGACTGGTGCACTAGTATGAGGCAGGGTCAGGTGTCCTTACAGGATAGCATGTATAACTTGTCCCTGGGAATCCCTGATTTTCCTCCTGACTCACTGATGAGTGGAGCCCAGTTTGCAGAGCAGATTCCCTGGCTTGAGGGCAGGCCTGAGTCCAGGTGGGGGAGTGCTTATCCAGGAGCATCAGAGCCAGAGATAGACGAGCAGGAGGATATGATGGCAGGCGATGGTGATGAGGAGGAAGAGGAGCCAGATCCCAGATGGACACAACAGAGTTATCATTCACAGGAGAGCCAATGGAGATCAGGAGCTGATGGGTCGTGGTAGAGCGACTCCTATTGTTATGTTGATTGTCATTTTTCACTTCGGTTCAGTTGTTCGTATGTGGAACTTTGTTTAGTTCAGTTATGTTTGTGGTTGTAAAGACAATTGTGTTTTGATTTAATGATTTGGCATTGTGTGATTAAATTATGTGATTCTTGAGGATGATGACATGTATGTTTGTGGTGGCTGTGCTTCAAAAATTTTATCTGTGTGTATGAATATGACCAGGTCTAGAGGTTGAGAGCATATGATGACTGAGAGATATTGAGTTGTCTAGATATGGAATTGGCTTTTGCAAGATTTTGATTCTACGTATACACACACAATTTTTGGTTAAGGAGGAAAAAGGCCCTATTGATTATTGATTATATAGCTACTTGACCAGATAGCCAACCTTTAGACACTGTGATTCATTTGTGAACCTCTTTGAGCCTTGATTTATTTCTTTCACCCTGAGCCTATTGTGTGATCCGACCTTACACCTTAGAAGAGAACATGTACAATGCTTTAAATGAGGTTACTGTTGAATTCAAATTTGGGGGAAGAAAGAAAAAAAAATAATAAATAAATGACAATGAAAATAAAATGATGCTCACAATAAAAAAAAAAAAAAAAAACAAAAGGTTGAGCTGTGAAAGAAAATGGTATGTAATGTATGATATATTGTGGGATCTGAGTACTGGATTGGGAATTGAAGTTGTCCTCTTCTTAATAGGTGTCTTTGAATCCAAGAAAAACCATTATCCTTTTCTAGCCAAGCCAAGCTTAACCTGAAAAGACCTTTAGACTTAACCAATAGTGTGTGAAGGTGTGAATCAAATGAAATGCAAAAGTTGATGAAGTTCTAGATCAATTCAACTGTCAGGTGAGGACAAACACTTGAGTGCAAGTAATGATAAATGTTGATCTGGGTTTTCATATTCTATGCACAGGTGATTTTGTAAGTGATGCTTCATGTCATACTTGTTGAAATCTTTCGGAAATGGTTGTGATTTATCTCTGATGTGCCAAGTCATTCTATCAAAATGTCAAATGTCTTTTGTGTTGTGTTGTTCAATTTCTTTCTATGATTTTCTGAGGGCATGAAATAGTTCAAGTTTGGGGGAGTTGATAAGTTTGAAAAAGAGTTGTTTTTACACTTATAAATGATCTCAATCTTCTAATTATTCATGTTATTACTCAGTGAAATGTTGTAATAGGAAGTAGATTGTTTGTAAATTATTGTACAGGAAAGGATGTATAATTGGGAGTCTGTCAGCTAATTCTCGCATAGCGCAAGCCAAAGCTCGCACTGCCAGGAAATGGAAATTCACATAGCGCACCATTACTTGTGTGCTGTGTGAATAACATCAGTTGAGAGGCAGCGGTTACACGAAATTCGCATAGCGCACACACATCTGTGCGCTGTGCGAATTAATGAAGTTATTGGTTTTAAAAGACGTGACAGAAAGGCAAAAACGATCTTCTGACACACGAAAATAGCCAGAGAAAGACTAGAGAATTCAGGAGACGATCAAGAGACCTGTCAAGACATCAAGACTTCACTTTATGCAAGGAATTGCTGTAAAGAGTACGTTTGAGATGTCTAGGATAGGCTAAATTTTCTGTTCATTGGAATTGGTTGTATGACGAAACATTGATGTAAAATTCCTGTGCAATATATGTTTTTGTTCATGTTCTTTTCTTGACTTGCTTTTGATTATACGGAAGTAATAATCTCTTTAAAAGTTCTTTTGTACTGGAAAGTATTTTTAGAACCAGAAACGTAAGAAAAGAAACTAAAAGTAAATTACGCTAGGAATAGCTTCTGTGCTTTTGGTCATTCTGACATCTGAACTTAATGCAAAATTATCTGATGACTTAATTAAGGAATTAATAATTCAATAGATAATTTTAGAACTTGTTTTTAAGGAATTGAAACAAGATACTCTCATGTGAATGCTTGAACAGAGAATATATGTTGTCCAGGATCTTACTGTAATGTTAGTCAAAGACCAATTCCAGTGATCTTTTATCGCATTTTTCAAATCTTATTTTTGTTTACGTTGTTAATTTCATGTTTAAATCCCAATTGAAATCACAAATATCATCAGTAATTGATCTTGATAAATAATTTTAATTGATTAAGGTAACTCAAATTCCCTTGGGAGAACGATACATTTTTACTTATCCACTGTATTACTTGAAACGATTTGGTATACTTGCCAAAAAGTTATCAACCTTGCTCCCCTTACCTCAAGTACAAACTAACTAGCTCCCCTTACCTCGAGTACAAACTAACTAGCTCACAAGAACACCTCAACTGTACCTTTCGCAGCAAGTACTCAATTAAACCCTACAGACCACCACATTGGTGATAGGAACAACTCTTAGAGCTAGAATGGAGTGGAAAATGAAAAAGAGGAAAGCACAAGACACATGCACCCAGCAAGGGTTGCATGTCCTAGTTCAAGAAGAAGAACTGGATAGAGCCACTTACCCGACTAAGACCCGAAATTGATCGGTTGGTTTTGAAGGTTTCTACGTTGTGGATGCTTGGACACCACCTGATCGGAAATCAAATGGTTCAGAAAAGAGATTTGGTATAGAGAAGGCAGAGAACTTGGAAGAACTGAGTTCTAGAGAGATAGTAGGGTTTGGTTAATGAACCAGGATGTTCTGAAATGTGTTTTTAAGAAAAAAAATTCTGGTTTCATTAACTTAACTAGTGCATTAAAGGGAAACGACAACGATAATTTTTGCCTATTCGCAGCGATTCCACAACCGAGGTATATACAGGCGAGCAAAAAGTCTACCACTTTTTATCTCGGTTCTAAACTGAGACAAAAAGGTGTATGCTTTTACCTCGGTTCAAATACAACCGAAGTAGTAGAAGGTGTTCCTTTTTTTACTTTTCTTTTGCCAGACTTTTGGCCTCGATTGCTAGTGAATCGAAGAAGTAGAGAGAGTTTTATGCCTCGGTTTGAAATTGAACCGAGGTAGTAGAAGGATATTTTATTTCTCCAACCTTTCTGCAATCAAAGAAAAATTAACTAAAGAAACTAGTCCATCGCATGGAAAATTCAATAAAAAAAATAAGATTAGTTAATATCAAATCAAACTATTTATAATAGTTTTAGGAAATATTGTGACATAATTCTGTCATATCCAGTGATCCCAATGAAGTTGTTTTTTTTTTCTCTTGAAGAAATACAAGGTTTATACATCAAGAAAATGTTTACACAGATCTCAAAAGCTCATCTGGAAGGAATAAGTCTGAATAGAGATCTAGTGGCAGGATTGTTCCTTGGTCTCTCGCCTTTATCAAACTCAAAACTCGACGAGCTAGCATTGTTGTCATAATCAAGATTTTCGTCTTCCACTGATCTCAGCACGTGAATCGTGCTTGAACTTCCACTACCAACAACCTTCTGAAAATGCTGCATCTTTACACGACCCGTGTCACCATTTTCCTTTGCTATTGTCTCCTTTACTTCATGGGAAACCTTCCCACTCTGTTTTTGGTCCACCACAACATCATTGGATGGCTTTAATGATATAACCTCTAAGCTTGGAGATGTAACTGGAACGAATAATTTTACTATTAAATAAAAAGTAAATGTATATGCAAAAATAAAGATATTGGAATTGCATTTCCAGACCTTCATCTTCAAGGTTGTCATTTTTTGAAGCAAGTAAGCTATTAACAAATTCAACATCTTCAAGCCTTGAAGGGGAAGTTCTGGATGAATTACTATTAGGTATTTTATTTAATTTATCAAGTGCATGCAATAAAACCCATGCTCCCTTGTGAGATAACACACTGCATCCCCATAATGAAAAAGCAATGTAATTCAACATTAAATAATGATTAAAGAAATAGTTGTGTCCCATTATTCGAAAAATATTAATTAGTCAAATAGTACAGTATCACAAAAAGAAAAAAAAAGCTAAACAACAATGAAAAATGCACTAAATGCCTAATAATCAATATATCCCAATGAGTGGAATTTTAACAACGCAACCTTAATCTTGATTACTATCAAACAAAATGACTTCTTTGTCTTGATGAAATCAAGTAAATGAAAGAACCACATGCATATTAAAAATTAAAGAGGTAAACATCCAAAATAAAATAGATTAATAAAACTCTCCATGTTGATGGTGATGGATTGTCTCTGTGATTCCTAAAACTCTCCATGTTGACTTCACAAGTTCAAGAATTTCCTCCACTTTCTAGAAATTAGACATACCACAGATGACAATTTAGGATCCACAAAAGTGATACAATCTAATTTCTACTTTACCTGGTAGATTCTCAAATAAGAGTTTCATCACAATTATTTCTTCTTAATAAAATAGAATTTTGTCTTAACGGCAGATTTCAAGTAATTACATGTCCATGAAAACCCTCTGTTTCTTTTCCAATCAAATTTGGAAAAGTTATACATATCACTTGCACAACCCATGTACTCAGGAACCCCAAACCTTATCACAATTCACTTGTTAATAACTTCATATTCATAATATAAGTAAATAAAGAAAACATAGCATAGCAATAACAATTTAAAGATGTAATGGCTCAACTTCTGCTATAATATAGCCTTGGAAAGTAAAAGACACCAACCTTTGTCAGATTACAACCTTTGGTGTGGTCTCTCTAAATGGTGTGAAGTCTGCATAAAATGAAATAGACAATAGAGGTGAAGGTGGTTGGAGAGAGTAATGAAATTCAAGTTAAAGAGAAGCTACAAAGAAAATTGGAAAACAACATATTTTAGTAGAAGTAGTATCAGTATTTTTCGATTTCTTACTAAGTATTTTAGTAGCAACAATGGATTTACTGCTAGAACTTTTAGGAGTGTCTTCCTTAGATTTTTTATTAACTACATCCTCAGATTTGCTATTTGTCTTAGAATCTTTCAATTTGTTTCCATCTTTGGACCTTTTACTAGACTTCAGGGAGACACTTTTTGATCTACTATTCGTCTTTATTCCACCACTTCTGGAAGAAAAATTCATCCTTCCCTGCTTGGTGGTTTCACCATCTCTTGTAAAACAAACAAACAACAAAATTAAATATAATCAAGTAGAGAACTAAAACAAGCAAGGAAAAGAGCACCGAGATTGGACAATCGCACTTCATCGACCAGAAGATTGGATTGATACTTTTTGGCAAGCTCAACATCTTCTAGATCTATGCTTTCATTTTCTTCTAATCACCATCATCAAAACTCTGAAAAGGCCAAGGAAAATTATAATCCAACAAAGCACGTAATAATCCTATCATTCATACACAGTCCAAGTAAAAGAAATTGAACAATACTGTCAATGGTGTTGGTTGTGACACCCAGGCAGTGACGAGGGTGGGTGGTCGCCGGTGTAAGAGACTTGAAGTGCAAGAGGCACGAAGTGCAAAAGGCACAAACAAAGAGCGGCTCCTGGCAAGCTTCCAGTGGAAGGGACACATGGAAGAATCGAACATACACCAGAATGAGAGGGTTCTAGAGACTGTATAGGTATGGGACTATACAGTTGAATTATAGCTTAAAGTAATTGATTTGGCTACTCATATCACCAAAATGTATTTGCTTTTCGGTAGCCTAACCCATAATAACTCCATGGTTAAGCGTGCTTAGCCTGGACTAATTTAGGGATGAGCTCGACTAGTTCGGTGGCGTAATTTTGATGTTTTTTTTTCTTCTTTTGTGTGGTTATTTTTCCTTGCTTATCTTTTTACATTATAAATGATAAGGATGTCGGGACGACCAAGAAATCCTACTCCAATCAATGCTACTGCGGAGCTGGCGCAAGCAATGCGACAGATTGCTCAGGTTTTGCAAGAACAACAGGCTGAGCAGGCACCCAGGCCGAGAGTGGGTATGAACAAATTTCTACATCACAGTCCTGCGAAGTTCAATGGCAAGGCAACTCTATATGAAGCGGATGACTGAATTTGCAACCTTGAGAAGATATTTGAAGCGATCGAGTGCATTGAGGGGCAAAAGTTAGTGTTTGCTACATATATGTTGGCAGGGGAAGCTGAGTACTGGTGGCGTGGGATGCGGAGGGGCATGGATACCCGAGGGGAAGTTGCTACTTGGGAAGATTTCAGAGCTAGATTCTTGGAGCGTTACTTTCCGACTAGAGCTAAGCAGCAACGAGAGTCGTAGTTTCTGGCTCTTCAGCAGGGAAGTATGTATGTGCAAGACTACAATGAGAGATTCAAGTATTTGGCTCGTTTCTATACTCAGTCGAGGATTGGAAGTGTAGGAGGTTTGAGAAGGGATTGCGCCACCATCTTTTGAAGGCACTTGTTCACCTGAAGATTAATGAATTTCCAGAGTTAGTGGAGCAGGCCACAATAGATGAGAGGTTGGATGAGTCTGGGCGTGTGATGAGGAATCAGAAGGGAAGCTTTTCCAAGGGCAAGTAGCAGAAGAAACCGTACGAGAGGCCGCAACAGTTTAGGTTAGGTTTGTTGAAGTGCTTTGAGTGCGGCGAAGATCACATCCGAAGAAATTGTCCAAAGCTGAGTGACATCAAGAAGGAGGTGAGGACGTGTTTCACATGTAATAAGCCTGGGCATATCTCTCTTAATTGTCCTCAGAAGAGGTCATTTGGTGGAACGCCTCAGAAGTTAGCTAATGGTGGAAAGTCGCAGGCTGCGGGTAAAGTGTTTGCCATGACGGGAGCAGAAGCCGAGAAGTCAGGTAACCTGATACTTGATACTTATTCTTTGTTTGGTAGAAATGTGCATGTCCTGTTTTATTCGAGTGCGACGCACTCGTTTATATCATTTTTTTGTGTGGAGAATCTTGAACTCTCTATGTTTGACTTGGGGTGCGAGCTTGTTGTCTCTACTCCAACATCTGGACAAGTTTCAACCAGTTCAATCTGTGTTGGGTGTCCGATCGAAGTGGCAAGTCACAAGTCCAGAGTTAACTTGGTGTGCTTACCGCTTGGAGGTCTGGACGTGATCTTGAGGATGGATTGGTTAGCTGATAACCATGTGATGATTAACTGTGGACGTCAGAGGGTAGTCTTCCAGGAACCAGAAGGCATTAAAATGTCAACATCAAAGGAAGTGGTACAAGATCTCAAGAGTAGAGCTGTTTGCTTTATGTTGATAGTGAAAGACAGAAGAAGAGCATAGACGAGCAGATCAGTGGAATACTAGTAGTGGAGGAATATGATGATGTTTTTCCTAAGGAGGTATCAGGTTTGCCGCTGAGTCGTGAAGTGGACTTTGCAATAGATCCGATGCCCGGTGCAGGGCCAGTATCTGTAGCTCCATATCGTATGGCTCCAGCGGAGTTAGTAGAGTTGAAGAAGCAGATTGAAGATTTGTTAGAGAAAAAGTTCATCAGATCAAGTGTGTCTCCATGGGGTGCGCCGGTGTTGCTAGTGAAAAAGAAAGACGGAAGCTTAAGGTTATGTGTGGATTACCGGTAGCTTAATAAAGTCACTATCAATAACAGGTACCCATTGCCAAGAATTGATGATCTCTTAGACCAGTTGAAAGGATCTGGAGTGTTTTCAAAGATTGATCTACGGTCAGGATATCATCAAATTCTTGTCAAGCCTGATGATATGCAGAAGACAGCGTTTCGCTCACGCTATGGGCACTACGAGTATGTTGTAATGCCTTTCGGTGTGACGAATGCTCCATCTATATTCATGGATTACATGAATCGTATCTTTCGTTCTTGTTTGGATAAGTTTGTCATTGTATTCATTGACGATATTCTTATCTACTCGAAGAAACAAGAGGAACATGCTGAACATCTGAGAATAGCGTTGGAGATTTTAAGGGCGTACCAATTGTATGGCAAGCTGTCAAAATGTGAGTTTTGGTTGGATGAAGTTCAATTCCTTGGTCATGTGATATCTGCTCAAGGAATATCAGTTGATCCAGCCAAGGTGGAAGCTGTGTTGAAGTGGGAGCGTCCTACATCGGTGTCGGAGGTAAGGAGTTTTATTGGACTAGCAGGTTACTATTCAGAGATTTGTAGAGAGTTTCTCCAAGATAGTAGGTCTTCTAACTCAGTTGACGCGGAAGGACCAACCGTTTGTCTGTACTGATCTGTGTGAAGCAAGCTTTGAAGATATGAAGAAAAGGTTGACAACCGCTCTAGTGCTAATTATTCCAGATATAGACAATGCGTTTGAGGTATATTATGATGCATCATATCAAGGGTTGGGATGCGTATTAATGCAAAACAGAAGACCAGTGGCATATGCTTCTCGTCAGTTGAAGATACACGAGCGAAATTATCCAACGCATGACATTGAGTTGGCAGCTGTAGTGTTTGCTTTGAAGACTTGACGTCACTATTTGTATGGAGCGAAGTTTTAGGTTTTCAGTGACCACAAAAGTCTGAAATACCTGTTTGATCAGAAAGAGTTGAACATGAGGCAATGGAGGCAAGAGTTGAACATCAGGTTTTCAGGAATATTTGAAGGACTACGACTTTGAGTTGCTTTATCATCCAGGAAAGGCAAATGTCGTGGCGGATGCTTTGAGTAGAAAGCGGGTTCAAATGTCAGCTCTGATGATCAAACAGTTAGACTTGATTAAGAAGTTGAGGGACATGAATCTCGGTGTTCATTTGGGTCAGGAACACATATGGTGTAGTCATCTGACAATTACGAGTAGTTTCTTGGAGCAAGTGAAGTCAGAACAAGAAACTGATCTAGAGCTGCAACGAATTGTGGGGTTGTTAGGAACTGATCAAGCCAAAGATTTTGTTTTGTGTTGGAATGGTGTTCTTCGGTTTCGAGGAAGAGTGTGTGTGCCGACAACAACAAATTTGCGAAGGTTGATATTGGAGGAAGGGCATAAGAGTAATCTTAGTATACATCCGGGAATGACTAAGATGTATAAAGACCTAAAAGAATCTTTTTGGTGGAGCGGAATGAAGAAGGATGTTGCAGAGTTCGTAGCTTCCTGTTTGGTATGTCAGAAGGCAAAGATTGAAGTGAGATATTACTGTTAGTGGAATTCACATATAACAATAGTTATCATTCTAGCATTGGGATGGCTCCTTTCGAAGCCTTGTATAGGCGAAGATGTCGAACTCCTCTCTGTTGGTTTCAAGATGGGGAAGCAGTATCAGTAGGTCCGGAGTTGTTGCAACAAACTACTGAAAAGGTGAAGTTGATTTAAGAAAGAATGAGAGCAACACATAGTAGATAGAAATTGTACGCTGATTGGAGAAGAAGGTCGCTTGAGTTCAATGAAGGGGATCATGTGTTCCTACGTGTGACGCCGATGGTAGGTGTGGGTAGGGCTATCAAGGCGAGGAAGTTGTCACCTAAGTTTCTCGGTCCTTATGAGATTCTTAGGCGGATTGGACCAGTAACGTATGAGATAGCGTTATCGCCGCAGTTGGCAAACCTGCATAACGTGTTTCACGTGTCTCAACTGAGGAAATACATTCCAGATCCTATGCATGTGTTAGAGGTTGATGATATACAAGTTCATGAAGATCTTACAATCAAAGCTCGGCTAGTCAGGGTGTTGGGGGTGCAGACGAAAAATCTGAGGGGAAAGGAAATTCGCACGGTGAAGGTATTGTGGAACGAGGAAACTCAAGAGATGACTTGGGAGCTTGAAGAGTTTATGAGAAAAGAATACCCGCATTTGTTCGCATAGTAGCCTTAATTTTCGAGGACGAAAATTTTTGGAGTAGGGGAGAATCTAAGACCCGTATAAATAAAATGATTTCTTACTTTAAGTATTTTATTTTGTGGTATTACATAATGAATTGTGATGTGAGACCATGTTAAGAAATAGTTAAGGAAGGAAAGAAAATCAAATTAATATTGGTTTTATATTAATTTTCGAAAAAGGTTGAAAAAGTATTTAAATATATATTTTTTGTGCTATTATATCAGTGGATGGAGTATGGTCTAGTGGTTGTTGTGTGCGTGCATGGGAGGGGTGTGCGTTTGGTCTTTATTTTGGCTCATGTGAGTATAGTGCTCGGTGGGTGCGCCTAACCGAAGTTTTTACTTGTAATTCCTTGAGGAGTCGGGGAGATAGGTCTGAAGTTGCGATGGAAGACGACTCGAATCGCCCTGTTTTGCAAAACAGGTTTGGTACGACAAAATTCAAGGAAACAACAGAAGCTTGTGATAATGATCTGAGTCATTGTTTCGAATACTGTGATGTATTGTGATGTTATGACTATGATAGTCTGGGTGGTGATGATTTGGGTTATGAGTTGAATAATGCGATGTATTGTAAGGTTATGACTAGGATCGTCTATGTTATGATGTTTTGACATTGAAATTATGTTATGTTAGGTTCTTAGTTACTCACCCTTTCCTTTTGTGGTTGTGGTTCCACCTACGATGATCGTACTTCTACAGGAGTAGATGGCGTTGCAGAAGGCAGAGATGGAGTAGCACGACGAGAGATATGAGAATAGCTATGGGGAATTTATCATGTGTTTAAAGTTATTTTATGTTTTTGAATAATGAATTTGATATTTGTAAGGTTTGAACCTTATGTTGTAAGACGCTTAGACTTCTGAGGTTTTCTTTCTGCGATGTTATCTTTAAAAGAAAAAAAAACTGGCGTAAATTTTGGTTTTCTGTTATTTTCTAGTGGCACTCTGTTAGGGGTGTTACAAGTGGTATCAAAGCCTAGCCTCTCCCAGTACGGTGTGGTTCGAGGACGAACCAAGCGGAAGTTAGTGGGCATGTGACACCCGGGCACTGACGAGGGCGGGGAGTGATCGCGGATGCAAGAGGCACGAAGTGCAAGAGGCACAAACAAAGAGCGGCTCCTGGCAGGCTTCCAGTGGGAGGGACACATGGAAGAATCAAACATGCACCTGAATGAGAGGGTTCTAGAGACTGTATAAGTATGAGACTATACAGTTGAAGGATAGCTTAAAGGAATTAATTTGGCTACTCATATCACCAAAATGCATTTGCTTTTCGGTAGCCTAACCCATAATAACTCTACTCACTCTACTGTCTTGTTTTTTAGGTTCTCACAAATTAAAATTTAATTTTAATTAAATTTAACCTAATAAAATATAATTTTATTTTATTTTTAATTAAATTTAATTAAAAATATATATAAATTAATTTTTATTATTTTTTATAGGTAACGGGTATCCGTGGGTCGGGTAGTATACTACCCATACCCAACCCGTTTAAAAGCGGGTATTAAAATACCCGCTACCCGTTACCCGCGAATAGTAAATATCAGTCGTAGATTTTATCCGCAAATACTCGTGTCTGCGGATTTTTTTGTCATCCCTAATCCTATGTGAAGGAAACCATGGATTAGTTTCACTGGTGGATTATCAGCGCTCCCACTTTCAACACAAAACCATCTATCATGTAAAATCATATTGAAAAAAATATGGTTCAATTAGTATTGTAGAAAATAATACAACTTCTCATTCTTATTTACAACAAAGTCTTACAAATTCAAATAAGTCTTTAGCATGTTCATGTTACATATCATTTATCAACACTGTTCTACCATTTTTTTTTCCGAATTCTCTTGGTTTTTCAACAAGAAGGTTAACTCACAATCAATGTAATCATGTTTCAATATTCTTGAAAGTAATTGACAATATACTTTGCTAGAGCCAAATGCAAGGTAAATGTCTCGTATGGAATGAAATTGAGCAATAAGAGCAAAACATATAAAATGAAAAGATCCACAAATTCAATGTCTTAAGATTTTGATCTAAAGGCAGTGTCATGGTCTCTTATATGTTTTTCACAACTCATGGTTCTCCAAACATTTTCTCATCAATTTAGTCCGAAAAGCAAGAAATATACAATCAAATCAATTTCTAAATTAGGTTTCATTATACTCATTGCTCTCAGTTAAGCAAAGAGTCACGAAACGGTGAAAATATTTTGTATGTGTTTGTTGGCATTTTTTAAAAATTAACGTATTGAAGTAAGAAATAGATTGATTAATCATTAAGTGTTCTATCTATCACCTAATTTCTTTCAATTACTACAAGATCCAATAAAGGTTTCTAATGAGATAATGACATGTTGTAATGGGTGTCATTAGCGTCGAGGAGGTTGACAATGGGCACGTCATTGGAATTCAAAAAGGGAGGAGTCGACGACAAGGTACGGTGGTCGGAGGTGACCTCGTTAACATTTTCGCTCTCTTACGTCTTATGATTATCTTCACCATTTTGTCACCAATCTCCCTTCTCCTCTTCCTTCTCTGAATTCACAAAAAACTGTTTTTGCACCATAAAGCTTAGTGATAGCCGTTTTAGTAATCAAAATGATAAGTAATTAATTAATTATTAATGTTCATCAAAATTCATCCCGTTTTAGTAAAACTAACTAAAATGGTCTATTTATATATTTTTTTAAAAACTAATATAAGGACTAACAAGAATTTAAACCTAAATTCAAACTAACTATTCACCCTTATTATAATATCATTAGTTTATGCAATTATTTAATCAGAATAAAGATTAATTATAAAAGTTTTGAATGAGAAATTAAAATAAAAGCAACATTTTCAATCATTTAACGAATAAAGAGTAAATATATATTTTTTATTTTTTAATATATATTGATTAAGGACTCATGGAACTCAGATGAAAAACATAAATAAAAGTAAAATGATAAGAAATATCATAACTAAATTTAAGAAAATAAAAGGTCTTATAAGAATTTTTGGGTTTTAAGAACAAAATCATAAAAATTATTCAAATCACACAAATTTTACAAATAAATTAAAAAATATATAACTAAACTGAAATAATAGAAGAGTTATCGAATATTGATTTTCTATCCCTTTACATGAGATTTTCTTTTTTTATAGGACAACAACTTTCAGAAAAATTATTTAATCTGATTATTTTTAAAGAGAACGAAATCCAAATTACTTGACGTGCACTTCAACCGATAATGTAAAGTAATTAACATTAAATATTATAAAGGAAAAACAAACTTAAGGTATTCACTATTTGTATTCTTTCTTCTATTATGAAAAAAAAACAATAAGTCATCACCTCTACATTCATTTATCGTTGTTTGTCCTAAGAAAAAAAATTATCTTGCCCCGCTTGATTTGAAATATTAATTTTATAGCATAATATTTTTTATCATATAAGTCTTTTTTATAATAATTCATTTTATAGGTACATAAATGAAAAGTTAAATGTTATATGTTATTTTAATTATTAATTTTTAGTTGTGGCTTATTATCCTGCATTTTCATTTTAGTATTTATGTCTAATAATATTTAATTTCTTTTTTTAGTTCAAAATTAATTTAAGTACATCAAGAAATTTTCATTTTAACATTAATATTTTTATGAATCAATTTTAACCTTTGAATTTCAGTAAACAAAAGAATATTAGTTTAAAAAAATTATTGTTAAGCTAAAGGGTTTTCAGGTATAAAATATTTTCAAGATACCTTTTTGATTGGTAACTCAAAGAAATAAGATATTAATCTGATTCAAACATACAACATCAACGAGATCTGAGTCCATTTACATTAGAGATTGATATTACTCTTTACCCAAAATCTTAGAACCTTAAGGCAATAGGTTAATGAGTCTTCCCCTTTATATAATGCTCTACTTTCTCATTTCTATCCAATGTGGGACTTAGATTTACACTAATAATTCTAACAATTTCTCTACCTTATCTTCTAATGAATACTTTGACTTCTCTTGTTTTTCTTTTTTCCTTTTTGTACTTTGACTTTAAAACACTCAAACTCAATTCATTATGCTCAAACTCTTGAAGCTTATATAAGACCATGGTTTCTCGCACTTCTTCATAAATGAAGTATTGAGTTCTAGCCACTGCTAATTATGCATTATAATAGATAAATTACTTTTTCAAGATCTTCAAATTACTACTATGAAAATCAAATAACTCCTAATATAGCTCACAATATGAATTTTCATTAAAGAACTAAGCACAATGAAATTAAGCTAATCTCCTCCATCTTTTTTCCATACAATGTCCAACTTGCCAATATCTTTACTTGTAAGACAAGATCGTTTATAAGACTGGACCGTCTAACGTCTTAATATGTTTTGAAGTTTAATAAACAACAATAAAGAAAATGAACATATGACAAAGTATTATATTTGGAAAAGTAATATAGTTGGAAGATAAGTGTTTTGTGAAAAACCTTTATGAAATCTAAATGTTTTATGAAAAGCCTTAGTAAACACACTAATATCTTAGTAGATACACTACTAAACGATTTCCTCACAAAATGTGTCAATGTGCTATATGAGAGTCTTTCTAAACGCGATCTTGTTATACTTTGCTGAACAAGCTAGACGAACTCTCACAATAATGAGCAAAATAATGTTTTTGATAAACACGCTAAAAGATATAAACATTGCTCCAAAAGCATGCATTGAAAGACATCTTGCTAAACGCATTCTTAAACCAAACGAAGATCATTAAACAAAGAGTTGTTAGGAAACTCCTTATAGGCCAAACAATACCTTGTACCAAACGACGTTTTCGTCCAACGATGAAACCTTTATGAACTGATTGGAATCTCTACAGAAATGCTTAAATAATCAAATTTTGCTTGAGCAATAGAAAATTTGAAAAACTTATAGTTCTTTTGAGCACACATTAAAATGAACATGCATTAAAGAGCATTAAATGTTCAACGTTTCAAAACAACAAAAGTGATTAGAAAAAGAACATATATGTCTGCATGTATATCTACTCTACTCTTTGGAAATTACTTATGTCAAGTATCCACCTGCTCTATCATATACAAGTCAGAAGTGGACGTTAGAGACAAATAAGACATTTATGGAATGTTCTCTTTATCAAAAGTTGCGCCAAAGAGTTAGTACAACCTACTTTTCATAAAGTACTGAAAAAACATGTCTACTCTCACAAGTTGACTTTAACCTACGATCGTTACCTACGAAAAGTTTAAGAAGATCCGAAGATCAAAACAAGTACTATCTAACAAATATTTTCTTGAAACCTATAAATTGAAGATCTTTGAAGAGAAGATCAAGAGAATAAGCACACGAATACGAAAGAAATCATCTGAGAAGAAAAACAAGGTAAAAAAAAAAGGAAATACTCTCAAGCTTCATAGAATTATAAGCTTACATTTGTAAAAAGAGAAAAAACTCTAAAAGTAAGTAAAATTGAATTGTATTGTAAGCACATCTTCTCTATGAGAGTAATCTTCTAAGGACTTGTAAGCAGATCTGATTGATTGCACATTCTGAAGAGAATACAAATACTTAATAACTAACTCGGTGGGGTTAAATGGTAACTAGACGAGTTTGTCTAGTAGAAATCAAGAGTGAGTGAAACTCAACTAGACAACATATCAGGAAGATATTGGGATTGTCTAGTGATACCAGAAATGGTGAAGAATACTCCACAACCAAGAGTGAGTGATACTCAGTTTTAGTAGAGTAATGAGGTTACTAGGATTGACTAGGTGATACTGGGAGTGATGCAAATACTTAGTTGTAATCTGTTTGAAGATTATAGTGGAATCCTCTAAGAGATCTTAGAGGAGAACTAGACGTGGCTTGGTGGAGTGAAATAGTATGAAATAATTGTGTGTTTAATACTTTAGTCTTGCAAAACGTTTTTCTTATAAACTTTGCAATTACTTATTAACTTAATCGTTTCATATAAGCTCTTGCAACCAAACATTATCCTTATTAAGAGTTATCTTTCTCAAAATACTGTAGTAGATTTAACTAAACGATTGAAAAACATTTATTTCTAAACTTGCACATTAAACAAAACTTTATAATTCTAAGTGTTTGACAACTTATATAAAGTGTTTAATCTTTAACAAGGTTATTAAACTACCTTTGACAAAATGTTTTCCTACAACACACTAGTACAAAAATATCGTATAACGTCGTTGTTTTTTGGCCTTTCACATCGAATTCGAGGTCGATATCATATCGGGAGACGTTAAATTGATGTCGAATTTAAAAAATTCGACGTTAATCAAATTGACATCGAATTTTGTTAATATTCGACGCTAAGCAATTTTTTTGGTTTTTTTAATTAATTCTAATCCTTTTTTATAACTCTACGAGACCTGAAAAGCAGAAAAACAACAAATTTCAGTTTTTGATATTTTATAAAGCATGAACTATGAACGTGTAGTATAGTATCAATAACAAACAATAAAAACAAACAATAAACAAGTTCAATCAAACAATAACAACAACAAACAAGTTCAACCAAATAACAACAACAAACAAGTTCAACAAAAAACAACAATAAACAAGTTCAACAAATAAGTTTTTCAAAACGAAAACGAAAACGAAAACTAACCTTCAAAAGGTGGGTTCTTCGGAATAAAGTGTCGTCACCAGTGAGAGAGAAAGTAAATGCGCCTATGAAGGATAAGAACACGAAAATAATCGGTCAAAACAAACGAAAATTATACATAAAGTAGTTAATTAACATGCATTTGTATCAAATGAAAGAAAGATTACATGTGATGGTCGTCAAACTTCGTTCGAGAAAGTTTGAGAAAGAAGAGGGTCTTGCGCGCTAAGATAAAGTGAATGAATTTTCAATCTCCCGCTAAAATTAAAAAGGGGAAACTTTTGGCTGACAAATAATACGTCGAATTTATTTACAAAAATGTCACCGATCATTTTTAACATTGATTATTCAGTGGTTGGACATTGAACCCGTGACGTTATAAGCTGTTTTTGCATTCAAGTCCCTAGTATTTCCAGATATTTCATTACTAATTTCACAATTTTTCTAAAATAAAATATATTCAAATTTGGAATAATAAGTATACATTAGGGAAAGGTGTTCCAAAAATCTCTTCGTAAACTTTTTTGTGACACTTTTTATAAGTGTTAACCAATAACAAAATATATATATATATATATATATATATATATATATATATATATATATATTTTTTTTTTTTTTTTTTATATTTTCATATGAAGAGTATTTTGTTTTAGTTTTAAAATTATTATATTTGTATACTATGTATGAGCTTTCTTTGTTATTATGCAGATATCATTAACTATGTAATAGATATAGAAAACTCTGGCAGTTTTTTTAAGGATGAAATAGCATATTCTATAAAAACCGATATTAAAATTTTACACGATATTGTCTAAATTTTCTCAATAAATAAACATGATCTAGGCAGTAATCTAAATTTAACTGCAACAAATTGGAATGTTACTCCCTCCACCACCACCACGCATTATTCCTACACCTCTCCATAATATTTAATTTTTATTTTTATCCAACAATCAATCACTTTCATTAATAATTTTCATCGAACAATCAACCACTTTCATTAATAGTCCCTGTATCATTAACCATGGTAAAATAATAATATGTCCATTTTGATTCTCATACAAAAAAATTAGATTTCATCCTCTAAAATTTTAATTTCTTGATTTTAGTTTGTTTAATTGTATTCTTTGTGTATTCAATCAATTTTAGTTTTTGGTATTTTATAAGGCATGAATTATGAACTTGTAGTATAGTATCAACAACAAACAATAAAAGCAAATAATAAACAAGTTCAATCAAACAATAACAACAACAAACAAGTTCAACCAAATAACAACAACAAACAAGTTCAACAAAAAACAACAATAAACAAGTTCAACAAATAAGTTCTTCAAAACGAAAACGAAAACTAATCTTCAAAAGGTGGGTTCGTCGGAATAAAGTGTTTCCACTAGTAAGAGAGAAAGTAGAATGCGCCTATGAAGGACAAGAACGAAAATAATCGGTCAAAACAAACGAAAATTATACATAAAGTAGTTAATTAACATGCATTTGTATCAAATGAAAGAAAGATTACATGTGATGGTCGTCAAACTTCGTTTGAGAAAAGTTTAAGAAGAGAAGAGGATCTCGCGCGCTAAGATAAAGTGAATGAATTTTCAATCTCCCGCTCAAATTAAAAAGGGGAAACTTTTGGCTGACAAATAATACGTCGAATTTATTTACAAAAATGTCACCGATCATTTTTAACATTGGTTATTCAGTGAGTGGTTGAACGTTAAACCTGTGACGTTATACGCTGTTTTTGCATTCAACTCCCTAGTATTTTTAGATATTTCATTACTAATTTCACAATTTTTCTAAATAAAAATATATTCAAATTTGGAATAATAAGTATACATTAGGGAAAGGTGTTCCAAAAATCTCTTCGTAAACTTTTTTGTGACACTTTTTATAAGTGTTAACCAATAACAATATATATATATATATATATATATATATATATATATATATATATATTATATATATATATTTAACCAATAACAAATTAATATATATATTAATTTACATAAGGGTTAACTTGTATATATTTTTTATATTTTCATATGAAGAGTATTTTGTTTTAGTTTTAAAATTATTATATTTGTATACTATGTATGAGGTTTCTTTTTATTATGCAGATATCATTAACTATGTAATAGATATAGAAAACTCTGCAGTTTTTTTAAGGATGAAATATCATATTCTATAAAAACTGATATTAAAATTTTACACGATATTGTCTAAATTTTCTCAATAAATAAACATGATTTATGCAGTAATCTAAATTTAAGTGCAATAAATTGGAGTGTTACTCCCTCCACCACCACTTGTAATTTCCTACACCTCTTCATTTCATTTTTGTCCTTCAGTAATATTTGATTTCTATTTTTATTTTTATCCAACAACAACCACTTTCATTAATAGTTTCATCGAACAATCAACACACTTTCATTAATAGTCCCTGTATCATTAACCATGGTAAAATAATAATATGTCCATTTTGATTCTCATACAAAACAAATTAGATTTCATCCTCTAAAATTTTAATTTCTTGATTTTAGTTTGTTTAATTGTATTCTTTGTGTATTCAATCAATTTTATTTTGTGTAAATATTGGGACACGATATTTTGTGTGTTGATATTCATACGTGATTGTGGTTAAAAATGGCACCACGAGTTTTATAATAAAAATTCAAATGATAAAGTTTTCGAAGATATAAATGTTAGATTCATAAAGGAAATACTGAGAAGGTTGAGCACTTTTGAACTAAGTCTCAACTTCAATAAGTTTTATTTGACTAAATTGAAGCATAATCTATTAATTTAAGGTTTGATTAAAAATATTTAATTAATTACAATGTGAAGAAATGTAAAGTAAACATAATTAACAAAGAAAAATGACATGTTTTTCAAAATTGCCTTTAATCTCATTTCAAATGAAGAAAGGTTGCAGAGTTAGAAATAAGAATGAATTAGAAAAAGCTAATGGGAAATTAGAATTAAACGCAAATAATAAAAATTTTTGGTTTGTGCAATCTGAAACGGTGTGACAGAGTATGAGCTGATCCGGTGAAGGAGGGGAGCCTTGAGTTGGGAGGAAGTGGTGATCGAAATTTGGTAAGAGGCTGTAATCAATCAAACCAAACCATGTCGTGGTTTGCAAGGACAATCGCAAACTCACTCAGACTCGACGACGATGACAATGGTGGTAACCTAAAATTCCTTCCGCAGAAACCCTAATAAGAACCTATTCAACCCGATTCCGCGATCACAACGGATGTCCGTTTGTCCTTAAATGAAAGCCCACATCTGTCGTCGGATGTCCGTTGAAGGCAAGCACCTACGAACGCACAAACCACCACCATCACAAACCACCGCCGAACGATGCACCACCAACGCACCATTGGAGAGAAAAAAGAAAGGAGAAACAAAAATGGAGAATGTTGTGTTAACGGAAGTGGAAACTAAGAGGATGAGAGGAAGTGACAGCGGGGGAAGGGTGTGGGGTTTGCTGTGAGTGAAAAGAAATGAGAGGAATTGGGAATAGGTTTTAAATAAAAGTAAATAAAAAGTAAAAGTAAAATCAGTAAAAAGTAAAAGTAAAATAATAAATTTGGAATTTAAAAAATATTGAAAATGTGTAGAAAGAAGATGACGGTGAAGAAGATGGGACGGTGAAGGATCATCGTTCAACAAATTGTTATGTCCTATGCATGATTACAATTAATATCTCATTTTCCATATTATTTTAAATGGTTAAATTTTATCAATAATTTAAATGTCGAGACAATTACAAATATTACTTCATTACCTTAATAAACTATATCATACTAAAAAAATCTTCCCTGATAGTTTTTAGAGACCATACGTACTCGTGCATCACACGATCCTCCTTTTAGTTTATTTAATTCATTAATTAATTTCACTCAGAATATGTTCCTAAGATTTGTGAAAAAAAAAAAACGGAGACACTCAATCAAAACAGGGTAATAAAGGACAGCCTCCACTGACTAGTTTTGTGTTCATCACAGCTTCAACATCGATAATCCATGGCTTCTTCTCTTCTCTCTCCATCATTCACTTCCTTTCTCCGCACAAAGGTTCGTTCTATGATTCCCTTCTATGCTCCCAATCCCCAAGCATAGTCGTCATTCACTTTCTTCTCTCTCATGCTTCAAAAAACTTCATTTTTCTCCACCCCTGTTTCTCCAATGGGTTAGCTTTGCCCCATACTAACCCCTTTTTTCTTCTTTTGTTTGTCTCTCTGAAGGATCTCTCTCTCTACGCATTCTCCTCTCAGAGATGCTTCAAAGCGGTTCCAAAGAGAATCCGTTGTTCTGTGGCGGCGCCTCAGCGCCAGCCTTCTACCACTGGATCAGTTGAGTTTTTCGGGCACCCTTTTGGATTTCTGGAGTTGATTTTGAGTTTTTGTGTGTCAATTTTGCTTTTTTTTATGTGTTTCAGGTGAGAACCGCAATGACCATGACTGAGAAGATATTGGCCAGAGCTTCTGAGAAGGCCGAGTTGAGCCCTGGGGATAATGTTTGGGTCAATGTTGATATTTTGATGACACATGATGTTTGCGGGCCCGGTTCTATTGGGATTTTCAAGAAGGAGTTTGGTGAGGATGCTAAGGTGAGTTAGTTAATTGGCTTAGCTGGTATTACTCAAGACTATCTTTTATGGGAGTTTTGATTTTTCTGATGGTTCTTCATTGATTGTGCTGTTGGATTGGAAGTCTATTGGAACTTTGAGGACGGTTCGAGAAAAGATGAATTGTGAGGGTTGTTGAAGAAAGTAGGATTGGGGTCATGTGGTGAAATTGATTTTGAAGGACAATCTACGGGATAGGTTCTGTTTATTGAATGTAGCTTTGTGCTTTCTGGGTGGGAACTTTGTCGGTTTAGAAGTCATGTGAGAGGTTCTAGCATTGTGAGTGCTGAAAAGGGATGTAAAATGATTATTACTTTTGTAAGTGGGAACTTCAAAATACATTACTGGTTTGATTGTGCACTTTTTCATGTCCATTACATGGTTGATTCTTTTACCTTGAAAGTTGCCTTTGCTGGAAATTTTCTTGCGTGTTCTTATACTTATGTGGCTCTTAGAGTGATTCTAATTTTCTAGGACTGGTTGGCAGTTAATCTCGTTACATGCTGAGACCTAACTTCTATGATTTCCTGATTGTGTTTTCACGCCTGTGATTTCCTGATTGTGTTTTTTTATTTCTGTGTTTTCCTGATTGTGTTATTCATTTAAAGGTTTGGGACCGTGAAAAGCTTGTAATAATACCTGACCACTATATATTTACAAGTGATGAACGTGCCAATCGCAATGTGGACATATTAAGAGATTTTGCCAGGAGCAAAATATAAAATATTTTTATGATATTAAGGATCTTAGTAATTTTAAGGTATGCATTTTTTTTATATTTAAATCTTTATTTGTCTGACTCAATTCTTTAAATGCTTTGTAATGCACAATTTCCAAGAACATTGACTCTGAGATTATAAAACTACAGGCAAATCCAGACTATAAGGGTGTTTGCCATGTTGCTCTTGCACAGGAAGGTCATTGTCGGCCAGGAGAGGTTTGTTTAGTATAACAAGATAATTTTACTGTGGTGATGTATTGTTCATTTGTTTAGCATAACTTTGGTTCCTGCTTTTTTAATTTCACGGTTACCTGCAGGTTCTCTTAGGTACTGATTCTCACACATGTACTGCTGGAGCATTTGGTCAATTTGCTACAGGGATTGGAAATACTGATGCCGGTTTTGTGCTGGGAACTGGGAAACTTCTGCTCAAGGTAGCTTCTGCTCAAGACTCACATCTCTTGGTTTTTAATAGAAGATATTCCGTAGAACCATTATATATTTTTTTACCTTTATCATCAACTCCAGCACAAGGTTTTATCTTTGCTAGTTCTAGAATGAAAAGTTTAATGTGTTTTATTTTCTCTTTTTATGTCATTTTTCTCTTATTACTGATTAGAATTTGCAGCCAACTTTGTTGTGTCTCTTTCTTTTAACTATTTATAATTTATAATATTCAAATATTTGAAAGAACATATTGTTTGGCTGCTCTGTATTTCCAAGACTTATCTTCCCATTTTGAGTGCAAAAAAAATTGAATATACTATGAGAGCAAAACATAAAAAACAGAATAAAGATTTCTTTGAATATTTTGGGACAAGAATAAAGATGGAATAGTACCTTTTTGTTTAATTTGTTAATAGTAGAGATAGGGTGTGTTTGGAAAAACTGGCTGATAAGCTCATAACTTAAGAGTTCTGAGCTGATAAGCTCATAACTTAAGAGTTCTGACCAGATAAGCTATTTTATTGGATTAGAAGTGTTTGTTACAACTAGCTGATTGGTAAATGTAAAAATGTCATAAAAGGACATAACTACATAAGTTTTATCATATAAATCAAATTTGTGTTTTCTAGACAAAAATGTATTATGTAATTACAATTATTGATTTTTTTAAAAATAATCAAATTCTTTTTTAAACTCTTTTGTGCTTATATTTAAGTTTTAAAAGTTATATATGCTTTTTTTATATGGATATATTATTTTATTTAAACTAGTTGATCTAATGAGTATTAATAAATTCAATTTTTATTTACTTTCAGAAATTTAAATTTTTTATTTCTCATTTTAAACTATTTTTACATTGAGTTTCTTTGATATAATTTTCATTGTGTGTGAGTTTTTACCTAGCTTCATGTAATGAAGCATTATTTACTTCAATTTATAATGAAAATAGATAATAATGGATAAAGAATTAAGGACAATGAAGAAATGTATTAAAATCTAAGGGATAGTAAAGAAAGAAAATTAAATAAGCTATATGTTACAAGCTAGAAGCTAGAGGAAATAGTTTGTATGTAGCTTATCAGTTAAAAACTCTTAAAATACTTTGAAGTAACTTGTCAAACACTTTTGTGTTGGTCAAACTAGCTTATAAGCTTGTTAACTTATTTGCTTTACTTGATACACTCATTTTTTAATCCATAATATATTGTATTCAAAATGCAGGTGCCCCCAACTTTGAGATTTGTAATGGATGGAGAAATGCCTGATTATTTGCTTTCAAAGGATTTAATTCTGCAAGTAAGTGCCTTGGTCCCGTACTTTGGTTTGGACATGCCATAGTACTAGGTGACTGTGACTGTTAGCTTATTTTCATTTGGCAAATATAAAATTTACATCCTTACATTGGTTAATGGTTTACCTTACAGATTATTGGTGAAATAGGTGTGGCTGGTGCAACATATAAAGCTATGGAGTTTGTTGGCACAACTGTTGAAAGTTTAACTGTAAGCATGTAGAGCAAGATGTCATGTTATGATTTAACACTAAGAGTTCGTTTACTTGTATTTCCATTTTTTCGTTTTCTCTTTTTAATTACAAAACTGTTATATTGTTCCCAGTTTGTTTCCTGTTTTGAAAGATTTCTTCAGATAACCGAAAAAAAAAAGTCGTTTTCAATGTTTCTTTTACAAATATTTGAAAACAGAGAGACAATTGAAAACAGTTGGTGGCTTTGTAATTAAAAAGTTATAACAGGAACCAGAAACACAAGTAAATGAGCCTTATGTATTTCTTCAATCTGTGAACCCTTTTTCTTTTGGTTGTAATTGTTATTTTGGTAACCTGTTCCTCCTGGATAGATGGAAGAACGGATGACATTGTGCAACATGGTTGTCGAAGCTGGTGGAAAGAATGGTGTTGTTCCTGCTGATAGTACTACATTTAAATATCTTGAGGTTTGTCCCACTGAGATTCTCTGTTGCCTCTGAAAAGATTTTAGTACCGTTTGGTTGATGTTAAATGTCTTAATATATTGATTGTATCCTAAAATATTTTCTTAGATAATCACTTTGCTGTGGTTTCCATATTTCATTAAATTTCCTAATCTTTTTCATTATTTGATTAGAATTGGGAGCCTAGGATAATATGCACAAGTTTAATAGTGGTTGTTGCTGTGTATTGCCTCATCATTAACTATATCAATTCAATGTCTTATTACGTGGAGTCTCCTTTATGTATATTCTTTCTTATCTAAACCTGTTATCTTAAGCTTGACATCATCCTCCATAACTTCTATTGTTAGCATTCAACTGTCGAGTTTTTTCAAAATTTGGAATTTCGTTTGTCAAATTAAATAGATAATTTATATAAGAATGTTAAGATCTAATTTCATGCAAAGAGAGGGATCGAGTTCCACATTGGATGTATGGGATTTAAGTATGGGGTTTGTAAAACCTTGGGCTCTTCAAAGTTGACCTTTGTTGTGCCATTGGTCTTTGTTGGGTGTTTGATTTTCCAGCTGAGTTTAGTGTGTTACTCATCTTCCCATTCCCACTGGTAATCATACCTGCATGAAATGACTTCTGTTTCCGTTAATGATCATTCTAATGGTAACTTATGTTGGCTATGACTTACGGTGCCCTTGCAAGATTTAATTTCCAAGATTACTAGATCTCTGTTTTCTTGTTTTCTTCTTGATGTTTGAAGTTTCCAAATACTTATCTTGGTGAAGTTTTAGTTCATGCCATATTTATAGCTTGCTGAGAAATTTAAATCAAGCTAATGATCATTGCATCTGTATTGTTGAGTTATCTTTCCAGCAGTGGTCTGCTTTAGCATCTGCAAGTTGCCCTTTTAGCTATGATTTATGGGTGCACTTCACACTTCGTATTTATGCTATTTCCTTTTGTGGAGGTTTTTTTTTTGTTACAAGGTTAAAAGCTTAGTAAGGTTTGCCTTGAGAGGGTGTTAGAAGATCTGGTAAACATCACAATATCATGATGTACCTCAGAATCATTGAGAGGAATGTACAGTAATTTGTCTATCGTGGATAATCTTGATTGGCATTTGATAGTGAAAGTATTATCTTTTTTTCTTTTTTTATTGGTTTGGTTTCCAATTATTAATCTTGCCTTCTGAATTATACATCTCATTCAGTTTGGCTGTATTGATGAAATGGGTGGCTATATTTAGTGTCCATTTAATCTTGCATTCTCTTTGATACTGTCTTTTATAGTATTAGTTTTAATATTGTTTGCATTTCTTTTTGCAGGGCAAGACATCTCTGTCATATGAGCCTGTCTATAGCGACCAGAAAGCAAGGTAGTTCTGGTTTTCTAAATTCTTGATTTTCCTGGTTTTATTCAGTGTCGGGAAAGCTCAATGCTTTTGTACAACTTTGTATTTAATAAGATACTTTCTATCTGTTGAAAGTTTTGATGGACAAGGTGCACTATATAAAATCCATAGTCAGTATAAATAGACACTGAGAATGAGTATCAAATATTGCATTTACTTTAGATTTCTTTCATGAGTTATTAGAATAATGTAGATTGACTTGTTGTGATGGGAACTTGGGTATTATGGGGTGCTTAAGTCCCCCATTGTGTAATATGGATGCTTGGTAGAGCATAAGTGTTTGGTTTTGCTCCTTTAATAGCTAACTTTTGAGGGTGGGTTCTCCTAGTGATTGGATACTTATCAATTTGATGTTAGTTATTTGAGAAACTGAATATCATGTAATTATGATACTAAAGCAATATTTCTATATAAACCAGACTTGGTGTGTAGCTGAGACACATGGTTTTCTAGCCAGTTTGTGTCTCTTCTTTCACGCTTTCTCAACATGGTAAGGAAAAGCTTATTGTGTTGTTTCATATCGACTTTTCAATATGGGTATAGTATAGTTACAGATTTTCATACTCTTATCCTGTCATTGGAGTATGAGTAAAGGAATTGATATTTACTTTGTGGGAAGAACAACTTTGGATTTCATATTGACTTTGGGGATTTTACGAAGAAAATGTTTCATCTTATAAGGAGGATATGGTACTTGTTGAATATAGTGAAAAACTATATTTAGATTAATCTCCCTTGTGTTAAATACACACATAGGGTTCTCTATTTATAATAGAAGAAATATGGGCTAAGCCCAAAATACAAATGAGAAATAATAACAAAATAACTAAAAGATAAAAGATATAATATATCTAACACTCCCCCTCAAGCTAGAGCATACAAATTGTATGAACTAAGCTTGAAATAGATGAACTCAGTGTTGAACTAGATGATTTGTCTTCAAGAGTGCGAGGCAAACATAGATGGACTAACAACAGCTTGTGAAACTTCAACTTCAAAAGTGGATGAAGGAAAGCAGTGGTGGACAATGACAATCTGCAAGGACTGATTCCCAATCAATGATGGATGAGTGACGGGATCAACAGTGGTAGCTGAAAGCTAA
Organism: Vigna umbellata; assembly: GCF_029865625.1. NCBI lineage: Eukaryota > Viridiplantae > Streptophyta > Magnoliopsida > Fabales > Fabaceae > Vigna > Vigna umbellata. Next base: position 69,261,737 of record NC_142168.1, read on the forward strand.
GAGCTACAAAACTGCAGGGACTACACTAAATCCTCATCAATGATGGATGGGTGACGGGATCAACAGTAGTAGCTGAAATCTACAAAACTGCAGGGACTACACCCATATTTATGTGACTTGTAGTGTCTTGGAAACGTACTCCCCCTTAGTGTGAAGGGCGGAAATGTGAAATATCACAGTTGCTGGACCACTAAAACAAAACCAAATATTAAGCTACAATGCTGAAACAAAGGCATCAAAGATCCAAAGACATGTTGGAGGTCCAAAATTCTTTGCTGGACAACTCCCAAGTGGTGATACTTAGCAGTGTATCACAAGAAGATCGGGCTAAACTCTAGCCCAAGAAGAACTGATGCAGTTGGTATGTCTGAGGCGGTAGCGACTGCAGCGGCGGTTGAATGCTATAAAACTGTAGGGACTAAATTGCCATCACTGACTGATGGGGCCTGTAGTGGCTGGAAGCGACAAAACTACAGGGACTGCCATCACTAACTGACGAGGTGATGGGGCCTACAGTGGTTGGAAGCATACGACGCTTGAATAGCGGCAAACAGCGCCTGAACAGCAGCAAACGGCGCCTGAACAGCGGCGAACGGTGGGTGCCTGGACAGCGGCAAACGATGCCTGGACATCAAATTTTGAGTCGATCTTGCTCAAGATCACATTCTCAAACCTAGACTTTCATCCCTAGCCAAATCTTTCTCCGTAGCACCCACTGCTAGAATCAACATCCTTAGTAGTGAAACAGATTTCCAGTAGAAGAAGCCATTTTAAACTTAGAGAAGAAAAGGGACTTAGGGTTCCAAAAACGTGAGGGAGAAAACCCTAGGTATGAGCCCAAGCCAACAAAACGGAGAAACAAGAACCAAAACACAATCAAGAAGCTCTGACGAGACGATCTGCAGGGACGCGGTGAAACTCTGACACCGGGAAAGCGACGCGTGCAGAACACGCGACCGAGAGTGGCCGAGAAGAAGCGGCACGTGGAGGCGCGTGGTGAGGAGTCTGGTCATCACTGCGGCGAGGTTGGCCGTCGCTCGAGGAGACGCTTCAGATCCGCTGGTCACCGGTCGAAACTGTGACGGCGGCCGGTGGTGGCCGACGATGGCGGAGTGGCCTAAAAGAAGCGCTGCGTGACTGAGAAGCGGCTCTCGAAACCGGCGTGGTTGGCCGTCGCTCGAAGAGACGGTCCAGATCCGCAGGTCACCCGTCGAAACTGTGACGGTGGCCGGTGGTGGCGGCGACGGAGGTCGGAGTTAGCAGCGACGGCAGCGGAAAGTGGCGGCGACATCAGTGGCACACTAGGTCTGGACTGGTGCTGACTGTGGCAGAGATTTAAGAAGAAAAAATGGACTGCCTACTGAGATTTTAGGGGCTGCCGGCGACCATGGCGACCGGTCGCCGGCAGACAGCATAGTACTTGGAAGAAGATCAAAGAACCTGCTCTGATACCATGTTGAATATAGTGAAAAACTATATTTAGATTAATCTCCCTTGTGTTAAATACACACATAGGGTTCTCTATTTATAATAGAAGAAAATGGGCTAAGCCCAAAATACAAATGAGAAATAATAACAAAATAACTAAAAGATAAAAGATATAATATATCTAACAGTACTCATGAAGAAAGTATAAGACTAACTATTTGCCATCCTTATGTTTCGGTGTGTTATGATTATTGCTGCTTCTTGGCAATGTTATATTGAAATTGGCATGCTATATAGATCTAGTTATGATCACCCCCTTGGATTCTCAAGATACATATGGGTTTAATTTATCAAACCAAGCTTTGATGCATGAATTTTGCTTGTTAACACTCTTAGAACTACTTATATACTATAATATGATTATATCCCTAATTGATTTGGGATCTACAACACAGTCTCTTTCGATAGGGAATGAGAGTTTAGATATTTGTTGGTGGTTCAATAATTGGTCTAAAAGTGGGTGACGCAATAAGTTTAATAAACCTGGTCATAATGCATTTTTATACCATTTTAGAAAGTGAACTTATTAAACCTTACAAAACCGGATTGTAGGTGAGGTTTGCCTACTTATAACATGATTATATCTCTAGTCTATGTGTGATCTCTAACAAATAATTTTTTAACCTGCATCCCTTATGAATTAAACTTGGGGAAGGAAAAAAAATGTCTATAATCTTTGTACTGGAGAAAAACTTGATTTAGCTGCAGAAATAGTATTCAATGGTAGTCAGGTTTATCTATTAGTAACACCCTTTTTTTGTTGTTCTCTAGATTTCTCTCAGAGTATAGATTTGATGTCTCAAAATTGGAGCCAGTGGTGGCCAAGGTTAGTCTTTGTTTGCATTTCCAGTGAGGTTTTTGTATTGTATTTATTTTCTATGCATTTGTGTTGTTATTATATGATGCTGCCATTAGGTTCCCTTGCTAATATTATGCTTATAAATGTTGCAGCCTCATTCTCCTGATAACCGTGCTCTGGCAAGAGAGTGCAAGGACGTGAAGATTAACAGAGTATATATAGGATCTTGTACAGGTGGGAAAACAGAGGATTTCATGGCTGCAGCAAAAGTTTTTCTGGCATCAGTAAGCATCATATTTTCCTATTGTATATCTATAATCTATGATAAGATATTACTGGAAGCTTTTCTAGCTGAGTCCTAGACTTTTTTACTATTATTTTCATTTGTTAGTATGGCATAACCAATTTGTATCCTAAAATGTATGGGACTGGTCATCGTGTTTTCTTGTATGGTATTTTATCTTGCATTGCTTATAGAATTTACCAGCCTTTTTGTGACCTTTGTGCCTATGTCTCTCCCATGAATTATTTAAATTTAACCAGAAAATAGAGGTAACTTAATATTATTTTATAGCGAAGAATGGGATTATGTGCTTGCTTATTCAATAGAATGTGTTACATGTGTTATGCAAAATATCCATATAATAGGATTTTGATAGACTTGGTGGAGACTATTTCTTACGCTACAGTTGTTAATTGCATGTAACTTTCTAGTCACTAGTACCCATGAGGACTATCATTTTGATATGTAAACATATTATTTCCCAAGTCCATTAACTATTAATATTTCCAACATGAATCCTAGAACTACTTCCCCTAACTTAGAAAATGTCTGAATCTGCAGGGTAAAAAGGTCAAAGTTCCCACGTTTCTTGTGCCTGCTACCCAAAAGGTCTGAAAAGAAGCTCATGTTTGTATATTTTCACCAGTTGATGTACAGTTATTAATAAAGTTCTATTGGGAAATAATGCTAGATGAATATTTTCCAACTGGTATCTATTAATGAAATTTCAGGTTTGGATGGACGTATACAGCATCCCAGTTCCTGGATCTGGTGGTAAGACTTGCTCACAGATATTTGAAGAAGCTGGGTGTGACACTCCAGCTAGTCCTAGTTGTGGTGCTTGTTTGGGTGGCCCAAAAGATACTTATGCACGCATGAATGAACCTCAGGCAAGTTCCCTACTTCTTCCCCACATCTTGCAATTGACAAGTGTAGTTCAAATTCTCCCCATGTTACATTTATCCTTATTACATTGATGGAATTGAAAATCTTGGCACTGACCTGTCTTGGCACTGAATCGGGTGAATCATCATGTGAATTGTGCAATACTAACTACAATGTTACAAATAATTTGTAATTTTTATTTTACAATCGATTGACAGTTAACATTTAGCTTAAAATCTGTAATTTGTAAAACAAAACCAAATTCCTTAAGGCTTTGTTCACTTGAATGGATTTGGGAGAGAGTAATTGAGTGGATTTGAGAGGATTTGAAGATAAATTCTTTTGTTGTTTATTTGAGTGAATTTGGAAGTGAGAGTCGATTTGGAAGTAAATTTTTTTAATCTGTCACATCAATCAAATCCTACACTAATTCTCACAAATATTGCTTCCAAATCCACTCTCATTTACCTCCAAATTCACTCAATTAAACAACCAAAAATTTATCTTCAAATCATCTCAAATCAGTCAATCATTTTCCCCCAAATTCATTTAAGTGAACAAAAGGTAAAAGTAGAAACTTGTTTCTGGCTTGAAAATAACGAAGAAAGTTGGGGGTGAGAATATAAAGTTAGGGCTATCTGACACAACTTTTTAAAAAATTTCATTTCACTAACATTAGAAGTCTCTCTAATCAGCTTCGGTAGAACATCTATTTTGGTCTTTCTTGGTTACAAAAGGGTACTTAAAAAAAAAAAAACTTTTCTAGAATTGTATTTGACACAGTATCAGAGAAGCCTGAAATGGTTAGGCTAAAAAAAATATACTTTAATTTTTATGGTGGCTATATAGTACATGCAATGCAATCATATTATATATCTTGAAGTTCTATAGATTTTTGTAGATCATAAAGCTGGATGCTTCTGAATATTTAAGCAAGTGATACTGTTATGTTATGCCAAGGGATTAAATGGTTTCTCCTTTGTCGTATGATTGCATTTATATGCTTTCTACCCAAGTGATGATATTGAGAATCTGAATAATTTACCCCATTGCTTACATTCTGGTCGTGCAGGTTTGTGTTTCAACTACAAATAGGAACTTCCCGGGCCGAATGGGACACAAGGAAGGTCAAATATATTTGGCTTCGCCATATACAGCTGCTGCATCTGCATTGACTGGTTATGTTACTGATCCTAGAGAGTTTTTGCAGTAGGAAGTTGTTACACCTCATTCTGTTATACACTTTGGTTAGTTATGTATTCTCTAGCCACGAGGTAATACCAGCAGGATCACAAATCCATTAGTATTTTTTGCCTGAAGAAATTTTATGTAACTTCTATGAAATTGGCACTGTGGTAGATGTCGAAGATTGACTCATCTTGTGCTTGTTGAGTATAGCATGATCATTGTTGTTGCAGCTACTAGAATGACTGATTTCATATGGATTTTCTTGTCAATCCAGCTTTTAACTCTTTTCTGTTTGTTCCAAGTTTATCTTGATAGTTACTCATATGTGGGTAGATAAACTCAGATTAGCATACAAGTTCAAATTTGAAATTTACTGAATTAAGAGTTTGTTCTTGAAAGTAGAAGCTCCTTCGTTACTTTTTGTAAAAGTTTTATCTTTGGATTGTTCACTTGACAAAATAAGATATTGTATGGTTAAGAACAATTCTTATCATGGTTATCAAACTCTTGAGTTTTTAGATATGGCTTCCGAGTTAATTCAGAAGTAAACTCATTTTCTGCGTAAACTCGATAGAATCGACTGTAAAATCGGTAGGATCGTATAAAATCGTGAGTTTGGAGCGATTCTGTGAGCTTGAAAGTTATATTTTTAATGAAATGCATTAAAATTAATGATAATAATTTATGTATTTATGTTTTACTATATTTAGTTTTATGAATAATATAACTATAAATTTTATTTATTTAAAGTTATATAATTTTGTAAACTTATTTGAATTAAGATATTATTTATATAATTTTTTTTTATATATAAATTTTATTTATTTAAAGTTATATAATTTTGTAAACTTGTTTGAATTAAGATATTATTTATATAATTTTTTTTCATCTGAGAATTTTATATCAGAAATATGAGAAGAAAGAAAATTAAGTGAATTTGATTGGAACAATAATAACTTATACTAAGTTTTGTTCTACTTTACGATTTAATAAATCACCTTTCTTTTTCTTCAGAAAATATTCACCGCCCTCAAAATCCAAAAGTAAACACCATCATCAAAATCTAAAAATGCATTCTACAACATCAGTAAACAAAGATCATATGATTTGCAACGTGAAATTCATTAGAAACACAATGGAGTACAAAAGAATCAGGTTAAAATAAACATAAAAAGTACAATGAATTACGAAGATTGAGTTTACTCAATTCTCACATAATTTTCTTATCTCCATGTTCGACCAGTCATGCAAGCATGCACCCCTCAATACGCCTCCTCTTCTGATAGAAAGCTTTCATTGTCCACTGCTTGAACCCTCCGCCGGCGATGCTTCTTGCCGCCGCCGCCACCACCGCAAACAATGGAGCACTCAACTCCACATATTACACTGAAGCAAGAGAACAACCCATTTGACCCATCTGCATGCCTTCGTGAATGTTTCCCTTTTCTGCTTGCCCCCGTGACATTGGACTCCGTCTGCCACCTCTCCACCTTAGGTTGCGGGCCCTCCGCGCCGTCATCGAAGCTCCACCCTCCCTCCGTAGAATTCTCCCCCTCCTCCATTGGTAGTCTCGCCACCACCTCCGAAGCTGACGGACCTAATTCGGAGTCCGTCATAAAAGGACGACAACCCAAGTTGGAGCGGTACGGGGTTCCATATTCCATTGTCGTGTCTGCAATCGCAAAGGCATGCAATGGAGTGGCTCTCACACTACCTACGTAATTGTTGTTGTTATTATAAGACTTGGCTGGAAAGGGAGAATTTTGAAACTGGCGCTTGGGCGTGGACTTTACTGGGTAATCAACATTTACCCTTGCATTGAAGTTGTTTGGTGAATCATGGCCTCTCGCTTTAGTCTTCTTTCTACCCAATTTGCCATCTTTTGGGGTTCCCTTCATGAATGTGGCACTTAATATGGAGCTAGCTTTCTTTTTACTCTTCTTGGAGCTTATTTCTGAAGCGAGAACTTGAGAACTTGCCCTCTCCCTTTTGGTCTTGGCTTGAGGGTCGGGAACTACCACTTCTGAGCCAAGCATTGAGCTGGAATCACTTTTTGAGCGTCGAAGCTCTGGCTTGGCTTGACGTTTTGGTTGATCATGATCATCTTGACTGTATCCAACTATTGGGGAGTTTTGCATGTAAAGAGGCATGCTTCGCATGGAACTGTCAATTCTAGCAGCACCAATGTTCAAAATTCCTTTGGGGCGACCTGAAGGTCTTTGAACTTGAAGCCCCATGAATCTCATTCCTGTGGGTGTGTAAGTGTTTCTCTGGGGTTGAGGTTGTGAAGGTGGTGGAAAAATGTCACTGGAGAGAACATGAGCAGTGCCCACATGAATGTCTCGAAACCAATGAAGAGCGTAAATGTCAATAGTTATCACAGACTTTTCATCATACAGAAAGTCTTCATCAATTCGAAAGACAAACTTGTCATTCCAAGTTGGGTTGGTTCCGCCGTGAGAATCAACTCGAGTGGAAAGTTTGCGATCTGGGTCAATCCATGCCACTGCATAGGTCCTCATTGAACGACCTGCAGGAGCCAAGTCTTGTGCAGATATGACATTGAGTTCTAGGAGTTGGAAACATGCTAAAATGTTGGACATGATAGCACTGTTAGCAAGGACAATCAAATCGCATCAACAAGATCAATGGGAAAATTGAAATGAAAGTGTTTGTGGTTGAGTTTATCAGAAGCGTTCTATGGCTTCAATGCTTTGGAAAGAAAGAAGATGGTGAGTGAGTTTCGTGAAGGTGCATGGGAAAGAAATAAGCGATTTTGTGAATAAGGGAGAACAATTTTGTTGTACTAACCATAGCAAATCACAGTGGTGCTCGAAAGTTTTACAACCTTAATTTGTTCCCTTTTTTAGGAATCATGATCTGGAAATGTTTGTTCTTATGATTTCGGTCTATATCAGGATTAGTTTGTTAGTAAAAGGTATGTTGTAGGACTTGAAATTGTGTCATTACAAATCATGCTTACGTGTTTAAAAATGTCACAACTTTCTACGACTTAGTTTGTGTTTAACTGTGTTATTTGTGACATATATAGTAAACGTATGTATGTATGAAACTTATTGTGGTAATATTGTATATTAATGCTAATTTTGAAACTAGTTTCTATATAAAGCTTTAGACAATGAAAAACAAATCTAATACTAACAATTTATCGTACTCTTTTTAAATATTTATATTATATCTAAACAGTTTAAGTAATCTCCATAATTCAACATCAAGCAATTCGTGCATTAATTTATTATAATAATAAAAATAATAAGTTACTCGTATTTTTATAATTTTATTTCAAATTAAAGTATTAATTCAATAAAAAAAGACATAAATTTAGTTTTTAAATATTAATGTCGATCATATTGTACCTTAGAATGAGTTAAATCGATTTCACACAAATAATTATTAAAAAGGAATAAAATATAGATAATTTTTAATAAATAAATATTTATGGTAATGTCAATTTAATAAATACTAACTAAAATAAATATTAAAAAAAAAAGTCAATTTTGACTTTAACTAAATAAATATTAAAAATTATTAAGTTAGTGGAAATTAAACAAACACTAATTTAAATAGATATTAAAAATAAATAAATTAACCGGTATTAGCATATATTACAAGCAAGTAAGTTAACGTCGGCAGTCGATGACAAAAATAAATATTAAGATTAGTATTCATTTAATCTATGTTAAGTTTATATATTTTTAATACTTATATTTGTTTAAGTTAGAATTAGTATGAGAACAAAAATAAATCATAAATTACATTTAATTTAATAGTGTAAATTTAAAGACGACAAACTTCCTAACTCAAAATTTACTTTTTCCAAAGCTATATGAAACACCAACTATATATAAGATCCAAAAATTTGGCTTTAAAAATTGTATTTTGGATTATATTATGTCCTTTATAAACACTTAGTTGTCACTAGCAGTCTGAATAAAGACAGAAGAAGATAGTGAATTAACTAAAAACAAAGGGGTGATAATGAAGGGTCATGCATTGAGCTAAGCATTGAGAGGAAGGAGAAAGGAGCAATTACCAGGATTCGCAGATGGTTCCCTCCGTTACCAGGTATTCTCAGAATCAAAGGATGGAGATTCCCAAATGTGCATACCTATGACACTATCACAACAACCATTGTCAGGGTTACAAACTTTACCCCTTTCTGTTCATGTTCCTTCACACTAGGGATTATTTATTCAAAAACCTACTCTACCCCCTTTTTGTTCCTAGGATTATGCAAGCAATTTTGAAAATATAATTTTATAACTGAATTATTTTTGGACTATACAATCTAACAATACATTCTACATTATATAATTGAAAATGTTGGACAATATTCAAAATAAAAAGTTGTACATTATGCAATTCATAATACAATACCCAAAATTTTAACTTTCAGAATTGTATTATGAACCTTTCGGATCAATCAATCTAGAATCTTTCCAATGACTCGCATGAAAGAGTACTTTTCACATTGCCCAGGTAAATCCTAAACCCTGTAAAGGTGCAGGAAGAATCCATGAAAATGCAGAAAGGAAAACCCTGGACAATAATATCAGAATAGAGTGTAAGTCTAAAGGCCAGTTGCTAAAAGCCCTATATAAACAAGAAAAATTGATCCACCAATCTTGTTAAAACGATTACATATCAAAGAACTGTTAACAAAACTAATTTCAAATTTCAATTAGGAATAAATAAATGTCAAATGTTTTAAACACATTTCCAGCTAAACATCGAATTCATGGAGAAATAAATGAAACACGAAGCCCCTTGAACAAAATTTATCAATAAAAAACGAAATTATCCCATCCATATTCCCTTAACACTTAATTTAAGACATGAAAAATATCAAATTTGGTCTAATCTACTGAAGTTGACTATTTAGTTGAAATATGTGGACCCAAAATTGGACTCTCTAGCAGAAGTTATCTGTTGACTCAGGACTCAGCAAGGTTCTGCCCATTTCTTGGTACGTGATGATGCCCTGAATTTCCCCTCTCTTGGCGAGGATTCGGTCGATAGAAACCATTTCCTTTCGATTTGCTGTACTCCCTATCACCACCATCTTGACCATTTCCTCTGCCAAAGCTCCTTGAATTGAAACGCCCTCTTGGTGCATCTGACTGATAACTACCTCTGCCTCTGCCCCGTCCTGACGATAGATAATGCATTGAAAGAGGGTATGACGTAACATAAGAAGAAGAAAAAAGTAGCTTAAAAATATTGAATTATGGGGAAAAAACATGGAGGGTGCAATGAACCTCTCTGGAACTATATTGGTACATAAAATATTGCTAGTAAAAAATTGTGTAGATCATTGTGATAATTTATGAACCACAGTGAAACAAGAGGTTGGCCGAAACAAAATTTAACATATCTTTCTCAATGTCAAACAGTCACCAAACATTGAGTCGACATATTAGGACTATAAGAAATCACAGGAACCCAATGTCATTGAGATAAAATTTTGGCATATCATTGCTAAATTTTCCTTTGTTAAAAAGGCAAGTCACATGAGAATATTTTACCAGTACCATCAACTCATATCTCCATTAGCAAAAGTGGAAACAGATTCATCATTTTACCATATCTACATGTTATAACCAATATGTTGGGGACATTCATGATGACGAACTTGGAAGAAAAAAAAAACAGAAGAAAAATTAAAAAATTAAGAAAATCATACTTCCTCCTCGAGAAGGGATGTTACTGTTTGGTCTCCTTTCTTCAATGTATACTTGTCTTCCTGCTATCTGAACAGATCCTGTCTGCAAATATAAACAATCATGATTTTAGATTCTTTGACACAAAGTAGCATGTTCAGTATTAATTTTGGGTTAAGGTGCACATTACCCATGACAATTCATGAATAATGCACATCCCAAACTTAATATTTAAAAGCAAATCCAAACCTTGACTGCATTATGAACGCCTGTCATATCTTCGAATTCAACAAATGCATAACAAACACCAATATCCTGAATACATGTGAAAAGTTTAGACTCAACCATAATTAGTAGTTATGTGAAAACGAGGAGTATAAACCTTGCGACTTCTAATAACAACACCATCAGGCCTGATTCTACCAAAATTCTTGAACTCCTCTTCAATTTCAGAAGGAGACACGGTAGGGGACAAGTTTCTCACATAAACAGACTTGATTTCATCTGAAAGCAATTCCAAGAAGACCAAGATTATTGATAGTTACCAATGAATACTTGATAAATACTACATGAAACAGTCTTTAAACAAGCTAACTTATTAGGTTATCAAGCAATGAGCCATGAAGATGTGCTGAATACCAGTAATTAACTAATAACTGGACAGAATAATTAATTAATTCTCAACAAGTACACACAGTAACCTTCATCTTCTGTTACGGGAAGCTCCTCCACTGCATCAGTCTCAGACCTTTCAAATGCATTTGTCAAAGCAGTCGTTGGAAGTTGCTGAATACTACTCTGTGGAGCTTGATCCCATTCTGAAGGGGAGACATTCTTATGAGAGGATTGAGAAGCAACAGATGGCGTAGATTGTCCTTTAGCAACCCGTAACTTCCAACAGTCCATAACATTGTCAGTTCTAATGTCATAACAGAATTCCAAAAGAAAACATTATTTTGGAAATTAATATAATGGTTAGCCAGTGCGTACAATGGAAGCGTAAGTGTGCTTTTGGGGCTCCCCAGCAGGTTGATCAGGAGAAGCAGGTACATGGTCTTGGACGGCAGTCACTGAAGATTGAAGTGAACCATTTTGACTCTCAACAGCAGTATCTCCCTAATATGCTCAGAATCAGGGCCCCGCTGCAATCTTTTCTCTGAGAAAATCCATAATTATCAAACCACCGTTTTCTTTTACCTCATTTGTAGCAACATAGTCCCTAGCCTGAATATCTCCTCCCAGAAGGTAGTTGGATACTGTAAAATCCATGGTTCTAAATTACTAAAAAGTTAAAAACATATGAATTTGAGAATCATTAATATCACATAATCACCCAAATTGTCTACTTATCAGATTTTTTCTTAAAGTAAAACCTGTTTATTTTTTCAAAGATATAAAAACATTTACATCAAAGATAATGAGGTTTGTACTGGTGTTCAACTGACAGCTGACAACTTATAAAGTAAAACTACATTAATCAGAAAAGAAACAGTTTTATCAATCAATTTGAACGAACAAGTGTCTTTTATGTATGGTCAAAGTGATAATACTGGTTGTGGCAGTTGACAACAGATAACAGTGTAGCAAATAGAATTGGTGACAATAAATAAACGGATTTGCTTGTCTAAAAGATAGTTTATGCAGTTAGGATTTCCAACTGAAATGTTTTAGAGAAGCCACACCCTAGAGCTTCTACAAACTATCTTATTCATAAGCTAAATTTAACTTACGGATAAATTCATTTCATTTTTTCTTATTTTTTTTCTCCTACAACTCTTTATGAAGGAGTTTGTCCAAGCAAACAACTACAGACCATTTTACTGATACTTTTAACATATATTCGAAACAATCTCATCATTTCATCTATAATTCACATAAAAGATCAGTAAGACTAGGAGGCACAACATCACACTGATATAACTTCTAACATTTATAGCCACAACAAGTCATATTGGAAAAAACACAAGTCTCACATTGGCTTCAAATAGAGCCTGAAAAAAGGTACATAGGTATGGGGAAACCCTAAACCTCTCAAGCCAGTTTTTGCAGGGTTCAAGCTCAAGCTCAACATTGCTGGAAGTGAAAGGGTGTACATTGGAGAAAATTCAAATCCCCACATTGGCTCAAAGAGTACACAAATGGGGACAAACTTTATCTCTAAGGATGGTTTTGTAAAGTTGAGTTAGACTCAAAGTCAAATTCTAAGCAATAAGAATTTTTCACTCTACAATACCTGATAAACTCCTACATCTGCACTGCTAACTCTCAAATCAAACAATAACATGTGGATATTTTTTCTTACACTAAATTTATCCCATTAGAATGGCAATTTTTCCCTTACAACTCAGCACCTTCATGTACAAGAGCTCAAGCTGGTACAGAACTTACCTGACTTATTGATTGCACTTGAAGTATTCAACTGAGAATCATGATTGCTCTGAGGTAGCAAAACTGCTTGTTGCTGGTGAACTTGATCCTCTTCAACAAATGAAAAATATCATGAGCACAAAAAGCCTTTCTCTTGCGGGGCAAGGAAGAATGTCTGCATAAATTTCCTCCTCTGGTTGTAGTCCTTAATTTGCACAGATCCAGAAACCATCACAAGAACTCCACCACTCCAAGACTCTAAAGAATGTGCAGTCTTGATTTCAATTCCAGTGTAACTAAGTGACATAATTACGGTGTGGATTTGCTGTAGTTGGAAAAGTATTTTTTAGTTCTAGGGAAAATGGAGCAATACTAACAATTGTACATGCATAAGCCATAAACAATTACAGATAATGCCAGGTCCTTTCAAACAATCAAGGACTTAATATAATGGAATCGAATGCTAGGAATAAACTAGAATGCTAAGAATGATAAAATGTTTCATACATTCATATCACAAATATCTAATTTAACATTAGGAAGAAAACTTATATAACATGTGGATAAACAAGCCAAATTAGAAATACTAAGCATGTTCAGTCTCTTATTCATCAAGACTAGAGCTGCGAATATTTTATATAGCAGTTATTCAACTACCTCCGAGGGAGTTCAGTTAAAAGTTTAGTTTGATGTAATTAGAATACTTTAGTTAGTTTCTTGTCATCTGTATTTATAACTGTTGATTATCTCTACCAATTCTCATGTTGTAGTCACTCTCTCGTATATTAAAAACAAGGAATTTAGAGAGTTATTCTTTCTCTCTTTTCTCTATCAATGTTCCTTAAGTTCCTTCTCTAAAATGGTATCAAAAGCCTCGTAAATTCTATGGCAACTTCAAATCTTTCTCCCTCATCTTCCACACCCTCTGGTTGCTCTCATCAATATTCAAAGAAGCTATCAGAAAAAAATTTCTGGTATCGCAGCAACAAGTAGAACCATGTGCATATTAATCCAGGCCAGGCATTACAGCCATATCATTCATAACTTTGTTATCATATAAAATAGTGTAACTGCACTACCAGACTACATTGATTCCCAGAACGAGATACGAAATCATTTCAAAAAGTGACGCATCAATAAATAAATCCTACCAGCATGCATCAAATTCCCAATCACTATTTTTTATCAAGTTTAACCACAAATTCTCCGTGACACACACACTTACCCAATTTAATGATTCCAATTCAAAGACATCTGCTCCATAATCTTAAGATCCCGATGGGTCATCACTATACTAACATGTAGATAACCACAAAAATCTTTCATAGCCGTGATACAAATATCGCCACACAAATTCCCTCTTCTCATCCTCAGCAATAACTTCCATCTCCTAATGGAACTCACCAAACTTCTCATCCACATTTTATCTTTTGGGTGACTGCCCAAATTGGATTTGTCGCTAAAATGAATAAGTAGTTAAACTTTGGAACTAATTGAGCATCTCACAACTAAAGTTACGGCACCTCACAATTCTATGCATCCAAGCGACACCCTCTAGCAAAATTGAAATTACTCAACTACATAACCATTCCTTCCTCAGTTTAACAAACAATTCTTTTCACTCAACACTACAGCAAAAACTAACCAAACTCAAACCAAAAACAGAGGTGTTTACGGAACAACAGAAAAGACAGCTGTAAATTACAAGCATTGCCGCGGCTGTTTCCCTGGTGTTGCCGTCGACCCTGAGCATGGTGCTGGCATCGGAATAAAACTGGTGCACGAACTCTGGTTGACTCTGAAGCACCTGGTAGTACTGTCCCACGAAGTATGTTCCAACCTGTAAAAACACAAAACAGAAAATACGTGATTCCATTTGACATGAATATGTGAAGTAGAGAAAGAAAGGAAAAAGAAGAGAAAGAAGAACCTGCGCTGCGGTAACTGGAATGGGAAAGGGCGTGGCCATTGAAGTAAAAGGAAAACTCCCTTTAAAACCCTAACAGCAATTCGGATCCTCAATCTCCCTCTCTTCCCTTTCTTTCCAGATCCACACTCACGCAGGCAGTGACAAAAGGGAGTAATCTTATTTCTTTTAATATTAATTTTTTAATATTAATAATAAAAATAATTAATATTATTTTTTATTTTGGTTCTTCACGGGTTAGGTTTCTTATTTTATTACACGATGCACTATGCATATGTCTTTTCCTTCCCACAAATAACCTTCCACTCCATTAATATTCAAATATATATACAAATAAATGAAGGTTAAACATGTTTTTTATTTTAAAATTATTTTTAAAAAATGTAATTGATATTTAAATTAAATAATATATCTATTTTGACTTTAAATATTACAAGAGTAAAGTAAAACATTAATTCTCTAAAGTTACACATACAAAATATATTATAATTCGTTAAGAACTTTATTTATCACATGAAAAATATTTTACATCTAATTTTTTAGAAAAATTATTTTACCTACTTTTACATCTGAATGAAATAAGTCTATAATTAATTTAAAGACCAAACATAATTTTTGAAAATAGTTTATAGATTAAACATCTATTTATATGCCAATAAATAAATCCACACTATACAAGCAAACGTATTTCTATATGTTTTATAATAATAATAGATAAAATTTTAAAAATTTATTATTATTACAATACAAAATAATTATTAAAATATAAAATACATAAAACAATAGCTATAAGAAAAACATTTTTTAATTAATATAGTCATATAACAAAACAATTTCAATATTGTTTCATTCTTATATAAATTATAAACTAAAGATAAAGATAAAAATATATAAAAAGTATAAAAATATATGTGAAAAGCAGTTGAAAAATTAATTTTCATTAGTTATATATACTTGAGATTAAAACTATAAAATAATTGTCGAGGCTTGAAAGAATCCTTTCACTCTCATTTTATATATAAGAAAGTTTTGATACAAGTACATGATAAATAGCGTAATCCTAGACATAATATAATGATGATAAATAGGGTAAATATTCTAACACTTCTCCTAAGCTGAAACATACAAATTGTATGTACCAAGCTTGGAACAAATAAATTCAATTCGAAGACCCCTTAATGACTTGGTCAACATATTTGTGAGTTAATCGTTTGACCCAACAAACTCAGTACATATTTCTTTTGTCAACAATTTTTCACGAACAAAATGACAATCAATTTTTATATGTTTAGTCCTCTCGTGAAACACTGGATTTGATGCAATGTGGAGAGCAGTTTGATTATCGCAATACATCTTTATAGTATAGATGTCACAAGTTAAGCTTTTGAAGATTGTTTCGCCCATATAAGTTCACATGTTAGTGACGTCATCGCATTATACTCGACTTCAGCTGTTGCTCGAGCTATTACATTTTGTTTCTCACTTTTCCATGAAATAATGTTTCCTCCTAAAAAACACAATATTTTGTAGTAGACCGTTTATCAATAGGAGAACCTGCCCAATTTACATCATAATACCTAGAGACCTAAATGTTTCCTTTATCTTCATATGACAATCCTTGCCCGAGAGCCTTTTTGACATACCTTAGAATGCGAATAAGAGCATTTTCCAATGGTCAACACATGGAGCCTGCATGAACTGACTAGCCACTCCAACTACAAAGGATATATCTGGCCTTGTAATAGTGAGATAAATCAGTTTTCCAACTAGCCTCCTTTACCTCTCTAAATCTGAGAATAATTCATCTTCTTTTGTCCTTAATATCTAGTTTGGGTCCATGGGACTGTCTACCAGTCTACAATCAATCATGCCTGTTTTTTGTAATATATCAAGAGCATACTTCCTCTGGGATATTACAACTCCATCTTTTGATTGCACTACTTTAATGCCTAAGAAGTATTTGAGACTTTCAAGATCCTTGGTTTGAAAATGTCTACACAAGTACTCTTTCAGTTGAGATATTCCGACAGCATCATTTCTTGTAATGACAATATCATCAACATATACTATTAAGTAAACACATTTCCCAAGAGAAGAATGATAGTAAAAAATCAAATGATCTACTTCACTGTTTTAGCCTAAATTTTTGAACAATAGAACTAAAATTTCCAAACCAAGCACATGGTGATTGCTTGAGGCCATATAGAGATTAATGCAATTTGCATACCATACCAGACTCCCCCTAAGCAACAAACTCAAGAGGTTGCTCCATATAAACTTCTTCCTTAACATCATCATGTAGGAGGACATTTTTGATATTCAATTGATGAAGTGGCCAGTGACGAATGATGGCCATGGTAAAGAAGAGGTGAATAGCAGTCATCTTGGATACAGGAGAGAAAGTGTCACAATAATCAAGGCCTTAAACTTGAGTGTAACCCTTTGCAACAAGCTGGACTTTGAGCCGATCAATTTCACCATCAGGGCTAACTTTCACTGCACACACCCATCGGCAACCAACCGCCTTTTTGCCCGGAGGAAAGGGCACCAACTCCCAAGTATTATTGTGGTCAAGAGCATGCATTTCTGCAATCATAGTTTGTCGCTATTCAGGATGATCAAGTGTTTCTTTCACATCTTGGGTATAATAAATGAAGACACTAAGGATAAAAGAGAAAAATAGGAGGGTGACAATCAATGATAGCTAAGAAAATTATAAATGGGATGAGGTTTTCGAGTGGAACGAGTACTTTTTTTTAAGGCAATAAATCATTCTGAATCATTTGCACGAGGAGGCATGGGAGGAGTTGACGAGGGAGAAGAATCTAAAGTAGGAGATTCACCATTTTCTTGGGGAGATGGACAATCCATTGGGACTCTACGTGAGATTATCTCAGTATGTGGAGAAACAAGTGTAGGAGGATTGTGATCAAGACTTGGAATGATAGAGACAGTGAAGTTATTTGACTTAACCATTGGCATAGGAAGGACATGTTGGAGAATAGAAACATCCTAAATAGATGAAGAGAAGTAAGGAGTCTATTCAAAGAATGTGACATGGCAAACATGTAATACTTCTAAGTTTCAAGAGAGTAACATTGATATCCTTTTTGGAGTCGAGAATAGCCTAAGAAGACACATTTTAGAGCGCGAGCGGAGAGTTTGTCTAGTCCTAGAGACATGTCATGAACAAAACATATGTAGCCAAACACTTAGGGAGATGTGTGAAAGAAAGGATCATTAGGAAACAGAATGAAGAAAGAGACTTTATGATCAAGAGAGGAGGAGGACATCCTATTAATAAGATAACATGCAGTTAAGATGACATCCCCCTAGTGATGGACAAGAATATGGGCACCAAGCAAAAGGGTATGAGCAGACTGATATAAGATACCATTTTGTTGTGATGTATGAGGACAAGTAGATTGATGTGAAATACCATGAGAACTCAAGATGAGAGAAAATGAGGATGAGAAATACTTTTTGGCATTATCACTTATTAATATTTTGATTACTTCACCAAATTCATTCTTGATTTCATTCAAAAAGAATGTAAAGATGGCTAACAATTCAAAACGATTTTTCATAAGATAAACCCAAGCACATCTTGAATATTCATCAATGAAGGTAACAAAATATCTAAAGCCAAAGGAGGCAATACAACTAGGTCCCCATATATCAGAATGGATGATGGAAAAACTAGAATTACATATTGATTGAGACCTATTAGGAAAGGTATATCTAGCATGTTTTCCTAGTTGACATGACTCACATTCTAAAGTCTAGAGACCACTAAGTTCAGGAAACATCTTTTTTTAATTTGGACAAATGAGGATGGCCAAGTTGATCATGTAGCACTTTAGGATTAAGAGCAGCAACACAACACACCTTGGACGAGATCCAAAATGGTATAATCCGCCAGCTTCATATCCTTCTCCAATCTGTCACCCCGAACCACACTCTTGTATAACAAAATATTTGTGATCAAAGGTTATCTAACAATTTAACATTTTAGTCAACTAACTTAGGGAAATTAAATCAAAAGGACAATTAGGGACAAAAATGAAAGAGTTTATATTGAGGGAGGGAGAAAAGGAAACATGACTGACTCCTTTTGAGGAAGTTTTAGATCCACTTTCAAGGGTTATGAATTGAGGTTTTTCTCGAAAGGAAATAGATGAAAATAAAGAGGAATTACCAGAAATGTGATCAGAAGCACCTGAGTCAATTACTCATGAATTTTGACCTTCCATGGATTGAGAAATGTAGGTTATTGATGTATTGGGAGATTGAGATGGTTGTGCCAAGTTGTTAGACTTTAACCATAGATACTTTTGATATTCACTAGTGTAGAAAAGGCCTTTGACGTCACTGTTTAGACATCCGGCCCTCAGATATCAAACGTAAAAAATGACCGGTGACATTTTTGTAATTAAAAAGAGTAAATAGACGTCTGATATTGGGGGGTCTGACGTCTATAGTCTATTCAGATGTCAGACATCTCCATTGGACGCCAAAAAGACATGTAAAAGTAAAAAAAATGAATTTTTTATTACTATTAGACGTCTAGGTTGGGGGGTCTGACGTCTATAGTCTATTTTAGACATCTGTTATGGGGGAAAAAACTTATAAATACTCAGCCCAAAATTTTAAAAAGTCACTTTTTGACACCATTTAGACGTCTGATCCCGCCACTCCGACTTTTAAAGTCATTTAGACGTCTGTTATGAGGGAATAAACTTCTAAATACTTAGCCTAGAAATTTAAAAAGTCACTTTTTGAATCCATTTAGACGTATGATCCCGTCACTCTAATTCTAAAGCCATTTAGACGTCTATTATGGGGGAACATACTTCTAAGTACTCAGCCCAAAAATTTAAAAAGTTACTTTTTGACTCAATTTTTAGACATCTGATCTCATCATTCCGATTTCCAAAGCCATTTAGACGTCTGTTATGGGGGGAACCGACTCCTAAATGTCTGCATTAAAACACCGCGAACGCGAGGCAGCCGTTACACGCACTTACTATTCATTATCTTCCTCGCTTTTTCTCTCTACAGGCTATGATTTTCAGGTTCATTTTCTCACTTTTGCACCGTTTTAAATTAATTTTACTCCGATTACATTACTCTTTGATGAATTATCTTTCATTTGAACCGATTAAAATGCGTTTTTGTTGGGTTTTGGTGCAGTTTTGCTCGTGTCCT
>NC_142168.1:69281662-69361983 GCF_029865625.1 Vigna umbellata
TTGAATGTGAAAGTTAAAAGGCTAGAGTCCAATGGACCCGATCCAATCCAACATTGATCCAATCTAAAGTCTTTAAACTAAAAAAAGAAAAGCTGAGAATATTTTTTAATGATTTTGGACTAATTTTATATTTTTCAATATTTTTATATAATGTATTTATTTCATGATTTCTTCCACCTATTTAAGAAAATTACGAAAAAACATAAAAGCATTTTTCCTTCTGAATTTTTTCTAGAATAAGAAACAAATTAATTTAATAAAAAAAACTAGAAACACCGACACAATCTTAAGAAACACTGACACACACTTTTTGGAACTTAATTGAAATAAAAAAACTCAGAATATATTTTCTATCACGCTAAGTTTTACTAATTAATATTTTTCAAAAATTAATATTCTTCTTGGAAAAGTGAAACACAGAGCCACGAATTAGAGCGAGTGAAGAAGCAAAAATGCAAACAGGGATTTGAATGAGATAACAGAAAAGTGGAACATGTTTGATAATCTGAGAAACAATTAAAAGAGTTGAAACTGAACGGAACATGTTTTTTGATGATCAGTCTGAAAGTGGAAGAATCCACACTCATCTTCACCAACCATCATCTCACAAATGCTTCCCACTGCCATTGGAGGGTACAACCAACTATCCACTGAGTCAATAAACGCGAACTCACTTCTCGACTCCACCGATTCCAAGCTCTCTTCTATGTTCGGCAGTTCCACAATCTCGCTTAGCTCAGACGACTCCGCCTCATCAGAACACTCGCGGTCGAACTCCACCATCGCGGCGGCTTCCGCCGCGGCCACTTGGATGTCACGTGGGGCACACGTCACGGGTCTGGGAAGCATATTTACTAGGTTAGGGAAATTGAGAACGGCCGTGTGGCCCTTGATGCTCAGAGCAGCAACATCGTGCGCGCGTGCCGCCATTTCAGGCGTGTCAAAAGTTCCGAGCCATATGCGTGATTTCTTGCGTGGCTCGCGAATTTCGGATACCCATTTTCCCCAATTGCGCATTCGAACGCCGTGGTAGACGGGATGCTTGGTGGGGTCTCTGTTTCTCTTGAGCTTGCTCTGTTTTTGGGTCTTGCTCTGTTTTGGAGTCTCTGTTTTATGGGGTTTTGAAGTGGAGGGGTTGTTGGTGCTACTGCCAGGAGTTTTGTGACACGGCGTATCGATCATTGTAATCAGAATGGGAATGTTTGAAAGAAGATTAGAGGTTGTGAATGATAAGGAGTGAGGAAGAAACAGAGCATATGGGTGGGCTTTGTTGTGGTGAAGGATAGATTATCGATAAAGCGACCCTTAACCTACCAATAATATACTTCGTGAATCGTGACAATGCATAATGTGTTAAGTTTAGGTTTACTAGTACGATGGGAAACAAGAAGAAAATAGAGAAGACTTTATGAGTAATAGAACTAACACTGTTAAAGAATAGAAATGCATAAAGTTTTTCCTTTTCTTGCACAAGATTTATTGGGTTAAGTATAAGGTTTTACAGGGTACATTGGCCCCACCCAGACATCGTATTTTTGTTGAATATACGTTTAGTTTAGTGTTACATTTCTGGCCAAGTCTCATGGTGTCAACATCGCACATTTCTTGTGTCCGTTGAGGTCGAATTGTTGCTTTGTGCAATTTCCATTCTCCATTTGTATAAAGAAATTCACAACCAATTGCTGGTGTGGTGGCTGCAGACGCTACTAGCCATTGTTCTTTTTTCCTTTCTTCAAATTTCTGCTATTTTTTATTCATAGTTTCGGACAAGACCTTGTGACGTTAATTGGTAAGAAAATTAAGCATCCTTGTACGAAAAGAGGTTCAATAATTTGGTCACGAGGGCTTTTTAGGGAGTCTAATATTCTATAATGTCATAATCATCCGACGTATTGATACTAACAGAAGAAACATATATCTCCATCCTAGGATGCTTTGATGATTCAAAAGCACGACTTCCGTCCCAGGATTCCAAATTTCCAACGTCCAGAGGGACAGGGGCACCTCTTGCTATGGATTATTTAGAACCTATCCTTATCCAAATTGCCTGAGATGTGACACTTGAAAATGGGATTTTATTATAATTCTTCTTTTATTATGCTATTGAGTACTTAATCCCTTTAATAATGTTGAAAAGTAATGGGAGATATATAAACTTCTTTTCATCCCTAACATTTATCTCAGTAAGTAAAAAGAAACCACTGACTAATCCAGGTACTGTACCTTGGATGTATTTATATTTTTCTTCCAATATAAGAATTTGGATGCCGTGGTTATTGATCATTCTTGTTCATCTCACATATTCATGAATATTTTAAACCTTCAAAATAACAACAATAAAATGAAATAAAATAGGACAAATAACATGGGAAATGTTGATTGTCTGAGTCGAGGAGCTCAAAATAGTATACTACGATAACTGAAGGTGTCTCGGAAAAACAAAAGTGTGCTTAATCCAACATACTTAATAGAAAAACTGTAGCAAATTGGTTAAAATTGATTAAGCAATGTTTAAAATTATTAGAAAAGAGTGGCATTGGTATCCGGCCTTTAAATGCAACTCTTCCGCCATTGTTATCTTTGGTTATGAAACAAGTAACTGATCTAAGAAAATTTACATTATTTATTTTGCCTTAAATTTTTTGTTTGCTGAAAAGTCTTTAAAAATTTGATAAGATCCTGACATTTTTTTCTTTCAAATTTGTCATTGAACTAACCTTTTAAAGATAAAAAAAAAATCATCTCACTAATCTTTATGAAAGATTAAAATGATTAAACAAAATCCTTAAAAACTATTTTGATGTGAAGAATTAAATATTGGAAGGACTTGGCTTGGGCTATTGAGGGCCCTTCACTGTCAATAATTTACCTTCGAGTTGTGATCCACATTAACAATTTCATTTTCTGCTCTGCACAGCCTTTTGTTCTGTAAAAGAAATTAAGATTTCAACACACTCCAAGCAAGCTGAATCCGAGCAAACAATTGAACAAAGCATGGAATTTGTTTCTAAGGGGTGCTAGATTTACATTGGACATTAAGGAGACAGGACGGATCATTTTCCATTGAGAAAAAACTATAAAGAAAGGGCAAAACAGAACTCAAACATTGCTGCAGGAAAAGTAAGACATTGCGCCGGATGCATATGGTATTGCTGATAGTGCCCGCACTACAGATAAAAAAACCTCAACTACTTACAAAAAAAATTAAATGAATAAAACGGCAACATTCAAGAGTTCAAAATATTGGGAACTGGTAGTAACCATTTCATATTCTTCCAATTGCTATAACTGTGCTCATATTTTGTTGACGACATGGGCAATAGAAAAACATCGACAATGCTCCATCATGCCAGAGAAAGTCAACTTTCTTCATCGGAAATTATGAACCGGTTTGATTTATTCGTGTGAAATCCACCACAGCGTTGTAAAGCACCATAAATCTTTGTCAACAATAGTAAGATATTGAAATTTCAAATCACTCTCCTTGAATCATTTGCTGTAGCAAGATGGTCCTACAAGCACGAAATAACATGATTAAGTGCGTCAACCAAAAACTAGGTAAAGTATTCTTAAAGCTATATCTTGAAATGTGAGGAAAAATGAACATGATTTTAGATAATTGAAAATTGTACAGTGCGGATTGAGCGCTTTCATAATGTATGCCAGTCTAGAATTATGGGCAGGAAAACTGGTCTGACTACTCCAAATGAGTAATCAGTCCTAAACAGATCAAATTAAATCTTAGGAAAATAAAAGGGAATAATGATAATAATATATGAGCAACAACCCTATTATGAAATAATCCAGTATATCAAACTCAACCTATAGTTTCCATAAAACAGAAACCATGACCTGACGGCTAAATTGTTCATCCTGGCGGTATTCAAGGTGTTCAAATATGAATTTCTTATGACTTCTACAATTCCAAATAAAAAAAGGGCTTGTACAACAAAACAAATGAAATGACTAATTTCTTACGATAAATCACATTCAAATGACTGGATTCCTTTCATGCAGTTAAACTTTACCGAACAAGTTTGTATTCTACAAAGCAAAAAATTCATTGCAGATCATTAAGATCCTTAAAGTATATCATTTTTCGGTTAATAAATTTAGTTCAAGACTTACTGAGATAAAATCAAATGCTTTAGTTTCTTCTTTCTTTGAACTGCTGATCATTGAGCTAGGAGTTTGCGTTGAAAATTTTGATTGGAATATGTCCGGAAGAGGTGTTCTTTCATTGCTTCCAGCATTTTTAGCAGAACTGGCATCATGCCTGTTGACAATATTAAGGTGTTGGAAATTAGTCACTGTTGCCAGAAATTGCTGCTGAGCCAAGAGATTTCCCACGGCACCACAATTAAGTGGCTGAGAAGAATATGGTTGGTTCAACATAATGCCAGGTTGTGCAGTATAAGATGGATGGCCAGAAGGAAATACGGAATTTACATTGAAGCCAACTGCCTGAGAGCCCAACATGCCACCAAAACCGTTGTCCGGTCTCAGATGACTAGCATGATTATTTAAACCAGAAAAAAAATAATCCGATTGCATGGCAGGGGATGTTGCTTTCTGTTTTGCACTGGATGTATTTTCATCTACAGACAAGCCAGCCAATAAATGATCAACAAACTCTCCATTATTTCCGTGCCTGGAATTAGTGGCAAAAATGTCATTACTCACATGATGACCCAGTTTATCATTTCCAACAGTCATCCTTGAAAAGACATCCCTATGCTCTTTGTTTTCATTAGAATGAAATGACACATCGGCAAAGGGGTCATCATCATTTTTTCGTTCGCTACTAGCTACTCCAGAGTTACTAAAATTTCCAAATAAATCATCAGCCAGAGCCGGAGGTATGGATGGTGTCAAATTTGCTATATTTGTGTCATTTGTTCTCTTTGTAGCATCGCCTGTTCCATGATAATCATTAAAATCACCAGTGTCTAACAAGTCAGGAAACTCAGCAACAGCAGCACTATCCATCTTCATAGCCTTCTCTGAATTAATGGAACTGTTTGGTTGGCCTCCACCTAAAAGACCAAGAACCTGTCCATCAAATGGCCAAGAGCTAAATTTAATTACAAAATATTAACCTTGCACTCCAAAGGTTGCTCTTAAATTTGAAAGCTTCTTTCTAAGCAATTTGGTATAGGGTGATTCCTTTTGTTTCTGTAACTTTACCCAAAAAAAAGAGAGAACTGCAAAATATTTTGCACCGTTCTGAGAAATAACTGAAATTTTACCAGCATCTATAATTTCATACTACTAACTGCAATCAGCTATCAAAGTTTTTTCTCACAATTTAGACTTCCTTCTAATATTCTAGATAGGATATCAGCTCTTAGTGGGATGATGCTAAATAAGAAAGAATTAGGATCTTAAAAATGAAACCTGTGTAAATGACAAACATAATTGAGTGAATAGAAAAATGGGAAATAAAATAAAAGGCAGGTTATCCGATTTAGTGGGAACAAGGAGAAAAATAAATAAAGAGGGGAAACTTTGTATCTTATATATTTAGGCCTAGGCATGCATTTATTTATATGCCTATAACCAGTATTTCAGTTTTAACCGATCATGGTTCAATAGCTCTGGTTAAAGTCAAAACTACTAAAAGTAATTTAGAAAAGAACAATATGACTTGATATAAGAAAAAATGAAATTAATGAGAAGTTGAAATTGTGTACCTTGTTTGCCTTTTCCCTTAAAGAGGCTTGGGGGGAATCCGAACATCTCAACACCAGATCCTTGTTCTCAGCAAAGTAAATAGCCATACGTAAAAAATTATCATCATCTTTGTTTCTAAGGATAGATTCTAGGACACAAACAGCTTTGACACGAACCTGAAAATGTAGTCCCCAAAAGAAGTCAAAATGAGATGAGATGACACATACATCAATATGCAGCAAATATCAAGTGCAGAGTTGTGTAATTGACTTGATATCGAAAACATGTATGAATTCTAATTTTCACAGAAATGTCAACAAAATACACATGCCTGCCACATTGGGGATTGGAGCTTTTGTTCAAGGGCATGACATAAAGACATGGCATCCAACTTTGAAGCCTCTCTTAGGAAAACTTGAATGGCATCTCGACTGGGCTGCAGGCGCACGCCTCCAGAACTTGCAACTGTCTCGAGCAATATCTCCTCTTGTGTCTTACTCTCCGCATAACCAGCACCAGTTTTCCCATTCGACATTTCAATCCTAGTTACGCCTGCATCCTGATTCCAAGGGCCACCAGTTTGATTCTTCGAAAGTGCCGACGTAATTCCACTATCATACGCAGTGGGTTCATATCTGTCCTTGTATGTTCCACTCGCAGCTTCATTCTTGATAAGCGAAGAATGGCCCTGTGTGAAGGCACTGAGTCCTTGCTTAATGGTTGCACTTCCAATATCCACAACCTCACTGAGAAACGATTTCTTATCCTGAGAAGGAGCTTGATAGTTCGTGTTCCCAAACCCTTCGATCCGTCTATTGAGATCAGCGGAAGCAGAAGCCAAAGACGGTGGCTTGCTGATGTTATCATCTGCAGAAAAAATAGCAGAGATAGCCTCTTGAGCAGTGTCTCTAACAGCCTTGTTGAGTGCATCGCCTTTCAGAGGATCCAATTGACCCTTGTACTGTAACATCTGCCGAATTGCCACTGAATGTCTCTGCATTTCCCTTCTAAACTCTACACACTTTCCAA
The DNA here is from genome assembly GCF_029865625.1 of Vigna umbellata. NCBI lineage: Eukaryota > Viridiplantae > Streptophyta > Magnoliopsida > Fabales > Fabaceae > Vigna > Vigna umbellata. The sequence goes on from NC_142168.1 coordinate 69,288,365, forward strand.
CCGCATACTTGATCAATCTCAAAGCCTGTCAAATGCAAACCAACACAATGATCGGAATCTGATTTCAATATATTTTTTATTCATATTCCAGGGAATAATAATAACAATGATAAATTAAAAGCTGCATGCATACCTTGTGTTTGACGACGGGGCTTTTATTGTCGAGGCGTTTAAGGATGAATTCTGAGAGCTCCTTGACGATGCCAGGATGAGAAGAGCGTAGGAGCTCGCAGATTTCGTCAAGTTTATAGACAGGTGTGACTTTCTCTTCATCGGAGGTAGCTGAATCGATCAAGCGCCACCGCCAGTACGATTCCACCGCTCTTCGACTCGATTCCATTCTCTTCACCTACACAGATTTAATTTATTTATATTTATGGCAACACAATTCTCAACTTCGCTCTACAGTGAGTAAAACACCTTGCAATTTGATGACGCTGTTCTCTAGTTTCTATATCTAAATAGTTGAAGTTCGAGATTCGGAATGGAACTGAGAAACAGAGCGACGAAGGAACGTAATTGAATAGAGACGAAGGCTTTTTGCCACGAAAACAGAAAATTCACCCAGGATGTGACACGTCAGTTGCTGACTCACCCACGCCATTTGGAAACTTATTCCTACGCTCCCAGCGCACATTAGAACGTGCCATTACGCCGTGTTTGGATATTAGAAACAATTCGACAAAACAAAATTCCGTTACCTGACCTCACCAAACAGGCCTTGCCCTCATTCCACAGTCTACACTCGAGACATCCTCATTCATTCGTTGGGATGATAGCTTGCAGCAGGTCTCTCACCAGGTTCGTCTAACAAACAATTTTTCTCACAAAATCAATAACTACGAATTTGGTATCTCGATCTCAATGTTAGGATCTGCAATTTCAAAACTCTTGTGTTTGAGCACACACTTGGAGTTATCTTCTGATTTTTTTTTCTATTCATTTTGCATCGCACTCTCCTTGTATAATTAAAAGTTTGTTGTGCTTTTGCTTTGTAGAGTGGACCGAGTTCTCAAGTTTACCAATACATATCTTGCCTCAAATTCAAGGCCTACACGTTATTACTTACAGGTTCCCGGCTTCTATTCCCGTGATTTGTTTGTATATTGTAATCTAATTTAGTCCTTATCTAATCACTTTTACCCTCGCAAAGAATTGTTTTACACTGGTTATGTTGCGTCTACTCGTACATTTAATACTGTACTGGACTGAGATGATGTCTCAATGAGTTGTTATTGTTTCAAATTTTCTATCAGTAGTCTAAGAACTTTGAACTCCTTTTTTCAACTTAAAGTTATTTCATTTAACAGCTGGGCCAAGGTGCTTATCATTGTTTAAGCTACAATTTTATGACGGGTGGTAGGAAGAAGAAAATTTGTCTTGAAGACGATAGCATGAAACAGAAAAAAGTGAATTCTATATGGAGACCAGTTGCCACTAAGGCCAGTGCTTGTGAAGGTTTGTCTTTTTTGTCCTGGGACATGCCGCTGTTCAACTTCCGGTTGTAGCAACTACCAACAATTTTGCGTTATGCCTATGATTTTTATTATTTCTTTTGCGTGATGCGACATTTTGGAAAATGTAATACACGGAAGAACTAGTTGCTTTTTCCTTATGTTTATATGCATATGGTCTAGTTCCTCAATCAAAATTAGCCTTTTTGTATATTTCATGCTATTTACTTGACAAACGCTCAATGCTATGGGGTAGTGTGATTTTTGAAAAGCATGATACTTATTACTTCGTACGATAAGATTCTGGGTACGCCGGTTATTCATATTAAATGATCTGGTTTTTACGAAAGCTTGATAAAGGATGCAATTGTTGAGTCAGATCGAGGCACAGTTCAGGAAGCGGGCTGTAGCACATCCACCACTGTTTCAAGTGATCATGTCATGAAGGTAGCTGCTGAAGCTATAGATGAAATTGCTAAATCAGCTACAAGTTCAAGCCAATTGCAGGATAATGTTGAAAACAGAGTGCTACAAGGAGATTCCTCTGTCTCCTCTGAAAAGCATGCAATTTCTGTGCAGGCAAGATTATAATTTTTCACTTCCTTTTACTTTACTTGAATTGATAGTTCATATTTACGAGGATACAAACCAATATTTTTTGTTTGCTTCTGTTACATGCTGGTTATCACCATATATCTTTAGTTGGTTCTTGTTCGTTATGTTTAGGTTTCATGCAGTATTGGCTGCTTCATGTGCGTTAAAAGTTACTCTAGTGCTAGAATTAGTCAGTTTGTTATGAATTCAACAAAATAAGGAAGGAGTTCATAAGAAGACTTTCATAAAAGCTTATGTTGCTCATATGTTCTCTCCTAGATTTTATTTGAATCTTGCCATAGTTTTAATTGTTTGCTATTTTTCTTCTCATTTTTTTGTCACTATTTTACTGTGAAAAGTAATGTTATTATTTGTTGCTTTTTCAGAATATTTCATTCGAACTATCTTTCTTGGTCCTTGGTTTTGGTCTCTAGTTTGTCTTGTTTTACAAGGAAGAGTTACACTTCCCTTTGGCTCTCTTTTCTGATTATGTTGGACAGTCAAATGATTTAGTCTTTCATCTCTGTTTTAATTTTGTGTTTTTTTCTGCAGGTCGGTGCTTCTCTATTTCGTTTTATTAAAGGAAAAGGGTAAAACCTATATTTTAATTTCTCTTTTGGCATAATGGCATTAATAATAACATTACTTAACCAACTTAAGTAGATAGATATCAGATGAAGAGAGGCTCAATATGACATTGATAGAAACTGTCTGGGAAAGAAAAAGAAAATGTAAACTTTAATTGCTATAACAGGCTCCTCCAATGTGAAGTAGAAAGAATTACAATTCAAGAACCTATAATCTTGTCAGATTACGGAATAATCCTACCCTCTCAAGATTGTGTAAATCTTGCTTCTCTATTTTATAGAATTCCTCAATACCCCTCTCTGATTCCCTCTACCTTTATTTATATACAGAATATTCCCCCTTGACCCACCTTTTCTCCCTATTATAAGGATTTCTAATAATAGGTATACAAACATAGGTGAAATTGATAAAGAAAAATAATTTTATGATTGTGAAGGAACAGATGAAAATATGCTTTGATAAAATAGGCTGAAAAGAATAGTTATATTCATGTTAGGAATTGTATCAATTTTGACTTGAGATTCATGTTGCCTACATCATGTGGGATACGATTGCCCTAATCTTGTTGTTGTTGTTATATCAAAGGGAAAGGGTAGAAGATTGTTCTTATGACATGTTAATTAAATTAAATGCTTCTATATACTTGATACTATTTCAGGGGATCCACACAGAAAAGGATAGAAGATGAGATGGGGGTTAAAATAATAATACCTACTTCAAAAGAAGAGGATTTCATTTGTAAGTTTTGGTTACCTAATCTGCTGTCTATCTTGTGTAGGTCAGCTTTGAGATAGTTATTCTTTTACCTTGTTTGTGTTTTAACTTCGATTATTGTCATTCTTTGAGATGTTTAAGTTAAATTTGATTTGACATAATTCTCTTTCATTCAAAAGAATAGAGTGTATTGTCATTTGACAATCATAATGATGTCAATAGGTCTTTGGTTCAAGTTGTCTTTTCACTCTTTCTAAGCAAAAGTCCAATTCCTTTGAAAGGCCAAAAAAAATATGTGTAACAGGAACATGAGATTGGTTGAGTGTGAGATACAGAACTTCTGTTTAAAGTAGAGGCTCCACCCTCCTCTATAGCCTGGGAGCTCCTCTAAATCATGATTACTCTCATAAGAGTGGATAACGGAATTTGATATCTTAACTATTCGATATAAATGTCTATGGCAGCCATTGAAGGCATTTCAATCGACAGTGTGAATTCAGCTTCGAAGAGGATACAGGATATAATTGATGAGGTCAGTTTGCCTTTCTGGGCAGTCTCTCAGATTCACTCTTTGATTATATTTATCTCATTTTTGCTTTTTGTTTCCTGTGTTTACTTTGCTGTCACAGACTAATATTCTGGTGTTTTCTTGTTTTTATGACAGAGTGTTAATAGTCGAAATCTTGATTATTCACACTTCATATCCCTTCCACTGGCAATTCATCCTGAGTTAGTTAATAAACTCATTAATTTTCAACACTCAATTTTGGGAAATGTTTCTTACAAGGATGAGAGCACTGATTCTGATTCCAATGAAGAGGAGGGTACTACTGACCCCAAAGGTGTGGATCAACTGCCAAAGGAAAATGCTGGTGTTGCAGTTGAACTTAAAGTTGATGATAACAGTGAATCAGTTAAAGTTAATCTTTCCAAGATACCCCTTGTCAGTTACAAACCTAAAGCATCCAAGTCTTCTGCTTCATCTGGTATCAAAACAATGAAATTTATATTATAGCGGAGGGAATTTGAATCAACAGTGAAATTATATCCATTTCACGTGTTTTGTTGTTCTCCATCATTTTCCACTTGTGGATCTTGTTCCATGAATTCTTGTTAAATTATATATGGTGTCATGGCTACTTCCCAAACCCTAAAACATGTCCATATTACCTAGTAACCTGTTGTTTTCATGGTTAATGAATTTACTTTGTCATGTAAAAACTCAGCAGGGATGACATGTTTATGCTAAATAACAGCTTTTCTGTTATTTGCTCTTGCAGATCTGGGTATTGACAAATCTATATTCATCAAGCCTAAAACATTTCACCTTACAGTACTGATGCTTAATGATGAAAAACTCCTAGCTAAGGGTCCAATCACAAGAAGCATGGCCAAACAAATTCAAGAAGGATTAAAATCATTTCCAAAAGAAGGAGCTAAACTCTTATTTACTTGGGCTATCATGAAGTATTTCTAGACCTTGTATTAAGGGTCAAGTAGTATAGGGTATATTTTTAGGCCTTGTATAATGGGCCAAGTATTGTATGGTTTGTAATATTAGCTTAAAAGAGTGTGTCCCACCATGGGACATGATGGCCACATGGCAAGCTCTTAGTGAAGACACTTCTTAAAAAGGAAGTGACCATGTGTCACTTTCCAAGTGGAGAAACTCTTCCTAAAGTGGATTGCCACATGTCACTCTAAGAGTGGAAAGCTTTTGCAAAAGTGGATTGTCACATGGCACTTTAAGAGTGGAGAAACTTTGCAAAAGTGGATTACCACATGAGTGGAGAAGACTTTACAAAAGTGGATTGCCACATGGCACTCTAAGAGTGGAGAAACTTTGTAAAAGAGGATTGCCACATGTCTCTTTAAGAGTGGATAGTTTTTAGGGTTTCTTGTCTACTTTGGAGACACCTTTATCTATAAATAGAAGGGTCTCCTTCCTTGTAAAATCACTTGATGAATTTGAATGTTATTATGCCAAAATGTGTGCAAACATATCTTGTCTCAAGTCAAGGCTAGAGCATCCCATGAGGTCCCTCTAACCACCCTTCTCTAGAGTTGGCCCAACCTCTCCGGAGATCCATCCAACACCTCCATCCTACCACAAATACTCACCAAAAACCTCACCAAAATTGTGAGCCCACCACCATATCCATCGCTTCCGCACAAATTCCACCTCCATAGCTTCATCTTCGTGCTTTGGCCTAACCTAGCTCGAGGAGGACGCTATCATTTGGTATCAAGAGCTTTGGGTCTACAAGAGCTAAGTATCTTGGTCCTTTACCTATCTTTGTGTATTTCTTGTTGTTATTGTGTTGTTCTTTATTGTCTTCCATTGTTTACATCCATATATGTTATTTTTATGGTTCTAGTTTGTTCTTTTGCGGAACCATTCGGTTTTTACCACTAAGTTTCCATATACATGTGTTGTGGCGTGCTTTTATATTTTTTTGAGTCTTTCTTCATATATTTGGTTCTGTTTTAATGTCATTTTTGGGTTATTTTTTATTTTTAATTCCATCCATGTTGTCTAGAGTCATGTGTAGTCATTTTTATGTCATTTTCTCTTAGTTCGGGCTTTGCAAAAATCATAAAAAAATATGTCCGATTGGGATTTCGAAATTACACTATATACATCCATTTGAGTGCTTTTTTATTTCATATTTGAGTTCATACTTGTCATTAGATCATTGTCAAGTTCTTAGAGTTAAGTTTCTCTTGTGTTTCTTTGAGTTTCATGCTCTATTTTTGATTCTAGTAAGATTTCTTCCATTTTTTTTTTTGAGTCATGAGCTTTGAGCTACCCAAACAAATTGTCCAGATCTAATTTGTGTTGAAAAACAAAAGTGTAGACAAAAGTAAAAAGCCAAAGTAAAAAAAAAAAGTAAAAGTACAAGCAAGAGCAAAAGTGAAAAAAAAAAGTTACTTTGACTTGAGACTTTGACATGAGACTTTACCATGACACTTGGAGATGATACTTGGACATAATACCTTGACATGACACTTGGACATGACCCTTGGATATGAGACTTGGACATGACACTTTTGACAAAATATTGTCTCTGCCTACATTACACCATTAGCTAAGTGTTTGTAAAGATAAGAAGTAATAATTCTCTATTCTAATTGTTTTTGGTTTTATTCATCTATTCTAGTGCCTTTCTTTAGGTAATTCTTTTGAGTGCCTAGCCTTTGTTTTTAAGCTTTATTTTCTTGATTGTCTTGTTCATTACTCTCTGTTTTGTCTCAACATAACTCCTTTTGAAGAGCTATTGTTCAAATTGGCCCTTGATTTACATTCTCTTTGGATTCCTACCTTTCGGATTTGGTTTGATATTTGGTGTAGGATATTCTTTGGAGGAAAAACGAAATTTGACATAGTATATTGGGTGATCGGAGACCTCTTTGGACCTTGAAACCTTGAGGAAGAGACAAGAAGAAAAGGAGTGAAACACTTTAGAGAGGAACACACATTATTTATTTGTATTACGCATTTTTGAGTTGTAAAATTGTATTGCTTTTGGATTTGTAACTCATGACCTTGTTAGGTATCTTGGGGTAGTCTGTGATACTCAATCCCATATCCTAACAAAGACTTGTAAACCATATTGAAAACGTTTTTAGTTGGTTAAAGTTTGAAGGTTCCAAAGTGCCTTCTAACTTTACCATTAGGCCGCATAGTCTAGTTTAATTGTTGTCTTTAACTGCTTATAATTTATTGTGTGTTTACTTGTGTATCAAACCTAATTCCATTTGAGAAGTTTGGTGCAAGAGAACTTGAGGTAAACTTTGGCTAGGAAAGGCTTGGATTTTAAGTGATCCTTAGTGATTCTCCTCTCTTTCCTGGAAGTGAACTTGAGATTATTTTGCCTCCTTAAATCTCTAAAGGAATTTACTTTTGAAATACAAGTTTGTGTGTGCATTACATATTTTGAATTTTTTTTTTTAAGAATGTCTAAGGAACCTTCTTACCAAATTGATAGTGATTATAGTGAAGAGGCCCAACCAAATTTAGAACAAATGGCCAAGGAACTAAAATCACTAAAACTTTGGCAAAAACAAGAATCCATTTTGAAAGAAAAAGAAAGAGTTGAAAGAGAACAATATCTTGAAACCTTAGAAGAAGAGCTTAGAGTTCTAGCCCAAAAACAAGAAAAGGTCCAAGAAGAGATAAAGAAAAGTAGGAGTAGGAGTCACTCAAGGAGAAGTTCAAAAACTCCCACAGAAAACACATACCCTGAACAAGATAGTAGGACTGCTGCACAATTCTACCAACATCCTCCACCTAGAAGGTATAGAAGGGAGAGTGAACAACCACCAAAAGAGATTAGGATAGACCTTCCTCATTTCCATGGGAAAGAAGATGTTGAGGCATACCTAGATTGGGAAATGAAAGTAGAACAACTTTTTGAGTGTCATCAAATAATAGAGGAAAGGAAAGTTTCCCTAGCCACCTTAAGCTTTCAAGGGAATGCCATGTATTGGTGGACTGCCCTAGTGAGAGAAAGAAGACTCTCCAATTCCCCTCAAGTCCAATATTGGAATGACTTGAAGAGTGCTCTAAGAAGAAGACACATACCTTCCTACTACCATAGAGAGCTTATGGATAAACTCCAAAGGCTCCAACAAAGAACCATGAGTGTGGAAGAGTATAGGCAAAAGATGGAACTCTACATGATGAGGGCGGGAATTAGGGAAGAAGAAGGAACCACAATTTCTAGATTTCTAAGTGGTCTTAATCTTGATATTAGAGATAGAGTGGAATTGTTGCCCTATCAAGATCTTAATGATTTGGTACAAATTTGCATAAAGGTAGAGCAACAACATTTGAGAAAAGGTTTGAAAATTGACCACTCAAACTCATATGTTAAGAAAGACTACAAGAGGGAGGGAAAACAAGTGAGAAGAGAGGAAACCCCTAGGAAATTTGAGAAAGAGAAAGAGAAGCCCAATCAAGGATCATCATCATCCATGCGCACTAGTGAAATTAAATGTTTTAAGTGTCAAGGTAGAGGTCATATTGCATCACAATGTCCCACCAAAAGGATCATAATCTTAAGGGGTGTTGACTCATATAGTAGTGAAGAAGAAGAAGAGAAAGGTGCAAGTGAGGAGGAGAATGAAGGAGAAGATTCCTACCCTTGTGATGGAGATCTCCTCATGATGAGAAGAGTTCTCAAGAATCAACCCAGTCCCCAAGTCTTAACCCAAAGAGAAAACATCTTTCATACAAGATGTAGAGTTTCAAACAAAACATGTTCTCTCATTGTAGATAGTGGCTCATGTTGTAATTGTTGTAGCACTAGGTTGGTGGAAAAGTTAGGTCTCACCATCAAACCTCATCCTAAACCTTACAAACTTCAATGGCTAAATGAAGGAGAGGATTTGAATGTGAACCAACAAGTGGAGGTCAAGCTCTCAATAGGGAACTATGAAGATAAAGTACTTTGTGACATAATTCCTATGGAAGCTTGCCACATTCTATTAGGAAGACCATGGCAATTTGACAAGAAAACTATACACAATGGTCATACTAATGAGATTACTCTCCACCATAAGGAAAAGAAGTTTATTCTTCATCCCCTACCACCTTCTAAAGTGTTTGAGGATCAATTACAAATGAAGAAACTAAGGAATGAAGAGAGAAATGAAGAGAGCATGCATAAGGATTTAAGGGAGCAAATTCCCAACTCTTGCATTCATGAAGAAGGGGAAAGTAGTGCTCTTACCAAGGTCACTCAAAAGGAGAAGAATTTGTCTAAGAAAACATTGAAGAAAACTCTCCTTTGTGAGCAACCTTCCTATCTCCTTTTTTGTAAAGGAGCACTTTCATGCATTACTGCAAATCTAGAACCCAAGTGTCTATCTCCTTTGGATAAACTTTTGAAAGAATTTAGTGATGTGTTTCCCAAAGAAGATCCCAAAGATCTTCCACCAATCAGGAGTATAGAACATCAAATAGATTTTGTTCTTGGGGCAAGTTTACCAAATAGGCCAGCCTATAGAACCAATCCTCAAGAAACTAAGGAGATTGAAACTCAAGTTCAAGAATTATTAGACAAAGGTTGGGTTCAAAAGAGTTTGAGTCCATGTGTTGTGCCCGTGTTGTTAGTTCCTAAGAAAGATGGAAAATGGAGAATGTGTTGTGATTGTAGGGCTATCAACAACATCACCATTAAGTATAGGCACCCAATTCCTAGGCTTGATGACATGTTAGATGAGTTGCATGGATCCATGATATTTTCCAAAATAGATCTTAAAAGTGGTTATCACCAAATAAGAATAAGAGAGGGTGATGAGTGGAAAACTGCATTTAAGACTAAATTTGGTCTATATGAATGGTTAGTGATGCCATTTGGCTTAACTAATGCACCTAGCACCTTCATGAGATTAATGAACCATGTCCTTAGGGATTGCATTGGAAAATTTGTGGTTGTGTACTTTGATGACATCCTAGTATATAGCAAGAGTCTTCATGATCATTTAGGCCATTTGCAAGTTGTTCTCTCCACCTTGAGGGACAACCATCTTTTTGCAAACAAAGAAAAATGCACATTTTGTGAAGATAGTGTGGTATTTCTAGGATTCATAGTAAACAAGCATGGTGTGCATGTTGATCCCACCAAAGTCCAAGCCATTCAAGATTGGCCAACTCCCCAAAATATAGGAGAAGTTAGGAGTTTTCATGGTCTAGCATCTTTCTATAGGAGATTTGTCCCTAACTTCTCAAGTATAGCTTCACCTCTCAATGAGCTAGTAAAAAAAGATGTGAAAATTTGTGTGGGGAGAGAAACAAGAGTTGGCTTTCAAGCAACTCAAAGAAAAACTTACCAATGCACCCATTTTATCTCTTCCAAACTTTTCAAAAACTTTTGAGATAGAATGTGATGCAAGTGGTGTAGGAATAGGTGGAGTTTTGTTACAAGAAGGACACCCCATTGCCTATTTTAGTGAAAAACTAAATGGTGCCACTCTCAACTATCCCACCTATGATAAGGAGTTGTATGCTCTTGTAAGGTCCCTTCAAACTTGGGAATATTATCTAGTTTCCAAGGAGTTTGTCATTCATAGTGACCATGAGTCACTTAAATATTTAAGGGGACAACACAAGCTAAATAAGAGACATGCAAAGTGGATGGAATATCTAGAACAATTTCCTTATGTGATCAAATACAAGAAAGGAAAATCTAATGTTGTGGCTGATGCTCTTTCTAGAAGGCGCAATCTCTTTTCAAAACTTGGAGCACAAATTCTTGGCTTTGATCACATGGGAGAGTTGTATGAACAAGATGACTTCTTTTCCTCCATATATTTTCAAATTGTCAAAAGAAGGCTCAAGGAGGTTACTATGTGTCCAAAGGGTATTTGTTTAAGGAGGGTAAGTTGTGTGTGCCTCAAGGTTCCCATAGGAAACTCCTCATTAAGGAGTCGCATGAAGGAGGTCTCATGGGCCATTTTGGAGTTGATAAAACTCTAAACATTCTTCAAGAGAAATTCTATTGGCCCCACATGAGAAAGGAAGTTCAAAGGTATTGTCATAAGTGCATTGCTTGTTTACAAGCCAAGGCTAAAACTATGCCTCATGGTGTGTACACCCCTCTCCCTATTGCTTCATCCCCATGGGAAGACATTAGCATGGACTTTATACTTGGTCTACCTAAGACTCAAAGGGGATTTGACTCTATCTTTGTGGTTGTAGATAGGTTTAGCAAAATGGCTCATTTCATACCATGCCACAAGGTAGATGATGCAAGTTACATAGCAAAACTCTTCTTTAGAGATGTGGTAAAATTCCATGGGTTGCCTAGGACCATTGTCTCAGATAGAGATCCTAAGTTTCTTAGTCACTTTTGGAAAACACTTTGGTCTAAACTAGGAACCAAGCTTCAATTTTCAACCTCTAGTCACCCACAAACTGATGGACAAACCGAGGTTGTGAATAGGTCTTTAGGAACCATGTTGAGGGCTATCTTGAAAGGAAACCACAAATCTTGGGATGAGTACCTTCCTCACATTGAGTTTGCATACAATAGGGTGGTTCACAAAACTACCAAAATGTCTCCTTTCGAGGTTGTGTATGGTTTTAATCCTCTCACTCCTTTAGACCTCATACCTCTCCCAAATCCTAGTGATTTCATTCATAAGGAAGGAGTGTCTAAGTCTGAATTTGTGAAGAAAATGCATGAGAGGGTAAAGTCACAAATACAACATCAAACTGAGAGATATGCCAAGTATAGTAACAAGGGCAAGAGAGAAGTGATCTTTGAAGAAGGAGATTGGGTTTGGCTCCACTTAAGTAAAAATAGATTTCCAACACAAAGGAAGTCCAAACTCAACTCTCGTGGTGATGGACCTTTTAGAGTAGTTCAAAGGATTAACAATAATGCATATAGGCTAGAGTTGCCTTGTGAGTATGATGTAAGTGCTACTTTCAATGTTTGTGATCTAACCCCTTTTGTAGGAGATTTGGAGCAAGATGAAGATGAAGAGCCTCAAGATTTGAAGACAAATCCTTCTCAAGAGGGAGGGGATGATGAAAAACTCCTAGCTAAGGGTCCAATCACAAGAAGCATGGCCAAACAAATTCAAGAAGGATTAAAATCATTTCCAAAAGAAGGAGCTAAACTCTTATTTACTTGGGCTATCATGAAGTATTTCTAGACCTTGTATTAAGGGTCAAGTAGTATAGGGTATATTTTTAGGCCTTGTATAATGGGCCAAGTATTGTATGGTTTGTAATATTAGCTTAAAAGAGTGTGTCCCACCATGGGACATGATGGCCACATGGCAAGCTCTTAGTGAAGACACTTCTTAAAAAGGAAGTGACCATGTGTCACTTTCCAAGTGGAGAAACTCTTCCTAAAGTGGATTGCCACATGTCACTCTAAGAGTGGAAAGCTTTTGCAAAAGTGGATTGTCACATGGCACTTTAAGAGTGGAGAAACTTTGCAAAAGTGGATTACCACATGAGTGGAGAAGACTTTACAAAAGTGGATTGCCACATGGCACTCTAAGAGTGGAGAAACTTTGTAAAAGAGGATTGCCACATGTCTCTTTAAGAGTGGATAGTTTTTAGGGTTTCTTGTCTACTTTGGAGACACCTTTATCTATAAATAGAAGGGTCTCCTTCCTTGTAAAATCACTTGATGAATTTGAATGTTATTATGCCAAAATGTGTGCAAACATATCTTGTCTCAAGTCAAGGCTAGAGCATCCCATGAGGTCCCTCTAACCACCCTTCTCTAGAGTTGGCCCAACCTCTCCGGAGATCCATCCAACACCTCCATCCTACCACAAATACTCACCAAAAACCTCACCAAAATTGTGAGCCCACCACCATATCCATCGCTTCCGCACAAATTCCACCTCCATAGCTTCATCTTCGTGCTTTGGCCTAACCTAGCTCGAGGAGGACGCTATCACTTAAGCTATGGAACAAAGAACGAATTAAGACAGCCACTGAGGTCCTGCAGGTAAGTTTTGTTAAATTCATCATAATAATATATTCTAAGAATTAGATTTTTTTCATTTATGTTTTTGATGCTGTGTAGAGTATCTCCTCGAAAGTTGTGGAAACCTTGGATAATCGGCCACTCTCTATAAGATTAAAGGGACTGGTATGCATCTACTTTAAGCACCATTTTACTGATATTATTCATATGAAGTGCTTCTTATCTGACAAGATATAGAATGACATTCCTACTAGTACGTTCACTAAATTTAGAATGAGGTAATCGAACAATATGCAAGTTAAAAGGTCGATATGTAGTTTTTTATTTCCCTTTTGAAAGCCTGCGTGTAAACTTTTAGGCTTCCTGAAAGATTTCCTACCGTGTCTGCTAGAAACTTTTACCATCAAATTGATCCTCTTTGTGATTTTGTTTGATATCTTTGACGAGAGAAACTTACTTGTAGGAATGCATGAAAGGCTCTTTGGCAAAAGCCCGTGTTCTGTATGCTCCTGTGGAAGAAATTGGCAGTGAGGGCCGTCTTTTACGTGCTTGTCGTATCCATATGTGGATTGTTCTTTTTGATTTTTTTTTGAGCGGTGGTGTTTAGTTAAGGATTCATTTTTAGTTTTATGAAAAGCTCATATAATTATGGATCAGTGTTTGGTTCCTGATTTTGATTATATATTGTTCTCAAAGAATTGTTTTTTCTAAGCATTTTTAGAAGTCATTATTGATGCATATGTTGAAGCTGGACTCGTCTTAGAGAGTGATGCTAAAAACAAACTGAAGGTAAACTAAATTTATCCGATTCATATCCGTTGCTTTTGTATGAATTATAAAGAAGTGTTTGTTTTAACTCACCTTCAATTAAATTACTTTATTAAAGGCCATTTTTACTGTACTGATCTACTGTTTATCATGTAAGTTTTTTATGATATATTGTATTTTTCAATTTCAGAATGTGTCAGATTTTTCTTAATATGGTGTCAGCTCATGTTTTGGTATATAAATCATCCAAGCATTTGTATATTAGGGACAAATTCCCATGTACCGAGTGTTCTTTGTACATTACTTTTAAATTTTAATTATCCGAATGATAATCCCTTTCCAGCATCAGATTATGAAAGTTTGGAAATACTAATTTTTTTTCGAGGCCCTACTAGGAAACCTTAACACCAAACTATATTTTTCTCCTGTTTTTCAGCTACACGCCACTGTGATGAACGCAAGGCACAGGAAAAGGTGCTACTCCCCCCGACCCATTTTTTCTGCTCGACAATCTCCTTTGTAAAGTTTTGGTGATTTCTCAGTAAGCTGATATGTGCTACTTGTGTTTAGGAATAAGTGGAAAAGAAAGGTTGATTCTTTTGATGCACGAGGCATATTTGAGCAGTATGGATCGGAGGACTGGGGGCAGTATCTTATTCATGAAGCTCATCTTTCGCAGAGATTTTCTTTCGACGAAAATGAATACTATCATTGTTGTGCTTCAATTCCTTTTCCTGGAAATGTGCATGTGGAATGATTGATGTTTTGTTCATTATTACCGCACTATCTTTTATGTGGAATAAGGATTTAAGTGGTAGTTTCATGAAATATATTAAACTTTCTACCAGTTAAAGAAAATGCCTGCGGCTTAGATCAATTTTCAGTGTTAGTGTTTTGTTATTAGATGAAAGAGTAGTGAAGATTAGTATTTTTTTTATGACGTACTTTTCTGACGTGACTTTGCTGTTTGACTTTGCTGCCTGACCTTATATTTATAAGTCATCTAATGGATTTTAAACTAATACAGATCCAATAGAATAAAAACAAACATACTTTTATATTGGATCAGTTACTTATAAACAGTTTATTTACCTTTAATCAAATATCTTTAACTATTTTATTGTCTGTTGGACTATTAGTCTAATAATAACTTGAAAGTTGGTTCAATTAGGGTCTAACATTGTTGAAGTAGCATATGGACCTAACAGTCGTGTTTGGATCAAACGGTTCATACTGTATATCATACAATTAATATTTTTTTTATGGACATGATCGTGTGTATGAAAATAATCTTAGATTAATCATGTATGTTTGGTTAGAAAGTAAGTAAAGTCGGTTTAGTAATTGTTTTTTTTGTCAAATGACAGTTTGTATTTATCCAAATGATTGTATCTTGAATTACGAAATTTATATCCTATATAAAGTGAGCTTAAATCTTTCGTCTCTAACGTTCATCCCCTCCTGTTAAATTACCTTGATTTATTTTGGAATAATCCAATACAAAAAAGTAGAATTTAGCCCAAAAATATTAAGTAAACTTAAATTATATATACCTCATAAAAAAATATTATTATATGAAAAATTGGCAGATAAAGATTCCTTTGGCAGAATTACTGTCTTAATAGTAACAAAATACCAAAATTAAATTAAAAATATTAAGCACTTATTTCACTAAATAAACATTCATTTCTTTTCTTGGATAAAAATAAGAAAAATTAAAACAGGGGAAAGTGGGTCTGCCAGCTATAAATAACTGTGAAGTAGCTTAGAGAAGTTCTTTGATTAGCAATTGTGGCTTATATGAATGAATCTTTCTGGAAAATTGATCAGTATAGGAAGAAGGGTTCCTATCTAATTGTTTTTTTGGTGCTTAGAAATGAACAACTTTAAGCTGTGTTTAAAACATGTAACGAAAGCTCCATGACTAACTACCACACATTTCATGTTCCAGTTTGGCATATGTAGGAAAGGACAAAATCATCATGCTGGATGGATAACGGGTCGATATTCAAAAGCATTTTTTTTTCATTTTCATCTTTTCAAATCTCTTCATACATTCATTTTTTTTTTTAATTTCAGCATCACATTGTATATTTTCTCCATAAATGCATGTGAAACAATTTTAGTGCACGAAGTATCTAATTCTGAGCCTAGTCTAAAGGAGATGATCTTGTTCTCTTTTTTTTAATATCGTTTCATTTTATTTTCAAAATAAATTGAGAGTAATGTCTTATTCCATGTTTTATGTCTAATTAAAATGATGGACTTCTAAAGTGTCATTTTAGCCACTGATGTTTTAGGGAAAAATGGTGTGAATAGTTGAAAAAAGTTAAAATTCTTCTTCGTTTTGAGACCTTATTAACAAAAGAACATTATTCGTCAAATCACCATTTCACCCTTGTTCATGTTGAAGTTCTGTCGTTCATTGACCTTAAATTTTTGTCTTTATTTCCTGCTTTAGGTTTTCGATCTCTTTTTTACAACATTGATAATTTTATGTTTTTTGCTTTGTTATGCATTTTTGGAATTATTTTTTTTCATGAAAATTAGCTTTTTCCTCTTTCTTGGTTTTGCATTCTTGTTTGGGTTTGTTTTGTTCTTTTATGGTTGTGCATTGTAGGATTTATTGTTTGGTGTCCTCTTTTGTTGATTTGACTCTGTTTCGTTTTTGTTTGTTTGGATGTTATGATTTTCTATTTTTACAGTAATGGAAGCCATTTCAGAAGAAACTGAAAGCAAAGTAAGTAAATATATATAAGTGAAATTGTTTTTTATGTTGAATCTCGTTTTCTAATAGTTGATTGCTTTATCTTTTGCTCCATATACTTGTTTATAAATTTTTAATATAAAAAATATTTATTCTGAAGTTAATGCACCTCTAAGGTCATCAATGGTAACAATTATGACCACATAATAAATCAAAAGAGAACATCCAAAATGAGTAAAAAAAACATGCAGAATTGGGTGGGGAACATAGTTCAACTAAAATTTTGGACAAGAAGGTTCACCCCTTCTTCACACATATTTAATTGAAAAATAATTCATTCTCATGTTAATGAACTTCTAAGATTATCAATCACTCTCTTCTTCGACATGTTTAATAGAAAAAATATTCGTTCTCATGTTAATGCACCTCTAAGATTATCAATGGTGGAAATTATGATCACATAATAAACCAAATATGTCAATAGAAAATCTAAAATAAGGAAAAAAAACTATCCTATAGAATTAGGTAAGAAATGCAGTTCAAATAAGCGAGAATGTGCGTGTAAACTTTTTCACATGAAGGTTTAAACACTTGTTCATCAATTTTCAATAGAAACAAAAATTCATTTTCAAGTTAATGCACCCATAAGATCATAAAATGGTGGAACTATGACCACTTAATAAACAAAATTTGTCAACAAAAAATCTAAAATAAGAAAAAAAACCTACAGAATTAGGTGGGAAACACAATTCAAATAAGTGAAAACCCGTGTTTAAAATTTTTAACAAGAAGGTCCACCTTCTTTTTCACAAATGTTAAATACAAAAAAATCGTCATTCTCGTGCTAATGCACACCTAACATCATCAATGGTAAGAATTAAGACAACATAATAAACCAAATCTGTCAAGAGAATATAAAAAATGAGTAAAAAAATTCTTCAAAATTAGGTTGGGAACACACTTCAAATAAGTGAGGACCAAATTATTTTTTTCCTCATTTTAGATTTTTTGTTGACAAATTTGGTTTACTATCATCCTTAACCAATTCTATAGTTTTTTTTACTCATTTTGAATGTTTTGATGATAAATTTCGTTTGTTACATGGTTTTAAATCCTACAATTGATGACCTTAGGTTGCATTAACATGTAAATTAATAATTTTTTCAAAAAATATATGTGAAAAAGTTTGTCGACCTTTTTATAAAAAAGTTTATACGTAGGTCCTCACTTAATCAAACTACGCTTCCCACCTAATTTTACAGGTTTCTTTCATTATTTTGAATGTTAAATTGATAAATTTGATTTATTATTCGGTCATAATTTTCACCGTTGATCACTTTAGGAGTATGAGAATGAAAATTTTTTCTATTAAACATTTATGAAGAAAAAAAAGTGAAATTTCGTGTCCAAAATTTGTTCCATTGCCAAATTTGATTTATTAGGTTGTTATAGTTGACACCATTCATGACCTTATATAAATGCATGAACACCAAAATGGATATTTTTTATATTAAAAAATTGTGAACAAGTGTCCCGATTTTTGTGTGGAAAAACAAAAGCAATCAATTATTAGAAACAAGATTAAAAAAAGCACACTTACCTTATGTTTAGCTTGTTCAAGAACTTTATTATTGTAAATTGTTGTAAAAATAGAGACAAAGGCTTTTTGCCACTAAAACATAAAATTCACCCAGACGTCACACGTCAGTTACTGACTCACCCACGCCATGTCGAAACTTATTCCAACGCTCCCAGCGCACATTAGAACTAGCCATTACGCCGTGTTTGGATATTGTAAACAATTCGACAAAATAAAACTCCGTTACCTCAAGTCGAATCTTTCTTAATAGAAAAACTTTAAACAAAACAAAGAAAGAAAAAAGAAAAATTGAACTCACCAAACAGGCCTTGCCCTCAGCCGACATTTGAGCACACATCCTTATCCATTCATTGGGATAATACCTTGCAGCAGGTCTCTCACCAGGTTCGTCTAACAAACAATTTTTCTCACAAAATCAGGAACTGCGAATTTGGTATCTCGATATTAATGTTATGATCTGCAATTTTAAAACTATTGTGTTTGAGCACACACTTGGAGTTATCTTCTGATTTTTTTTTATGACGGGTGGTAGGCAGAAGAAAATATATCTTGAAGACCTTAGCATGGAACAGAAAAATGTGAATTCTATATGGAGACCAGTTGCCACTAAGGCCAGTGCTTGTGAAGGTTTGTCTTTTTTTGTCCTGGGACATGCCGCTGTTCAACTTCCGGTTGTAGCAACTACCAACAATTTTGTGTTATGCCTATGATTTTTATTATTTCTTTTGCGAAATGTGACATTTTGGAACTAGTTGCTTTTTTCTTATATTTATATGCATACGGTCTAGTTCCTCAATCAAAATTAGCATTTTTGTATATTTCATGCTATTTACTTGACAATCACTCGATGCTATGGGGTAGTATGATTTTTGAAAAACATGATACTTATTACTCCGTAGGATAAGAGTCTGGGTAGGCCGGTTATTCATATTATATGATCTGGTTTTTACGAAAGCTTGATAAAGGTGCAATTGTTGAGTCAGATCGAGGCACAGTTCAGGGAACGGGCGGCAGCACATCTTCCACTGTTTCAAATGATCATGTCATGAAGGTAGCTACTGAAGCTATAGATGCAATAGCTAAATCAGCTACTAGTTCAAGCCAATTGCAGGATAATGTTGAAAACAGAGTGCTACGAGGAGATTCTTCTGTCTCCTCTGAAAAGCATTCCATTTCTGTGCAGGCAAGATTATAATTTTTCACATCCTTTTACTTTACTTGAATTGGTAGTTCATATTTACGAAGATACAAACCAATATTTGTTCTTTGCGTCTGTTACATGCTGACCATACATCTTTAGTTAGTTCTTGCTCGTTATGTTTAGGTTTCATGCAGTATTGGCTGCTTCATGTACGTTAAAGGTTACTCTAGTGCTAGAATTAGTCAGTTTGTTATGAATTCAACAAAATAAGGAAGGAATTCATAAGAAGACTTTCATTAAAGCTTATGTTACTGATATGTTCTCTCCTAGATTTTATTTGAATCTTTCCGTAGTTTTAATTGTTTGCTATTTGTTGCTTTTTCAGAATATTTCATTCGAACTATCTTTCTTGGTCCTTGGTTTTGGTCTCTTTTCTGATTATGTTCGACAGTCAAGTGCTTTAGTCTTTCATCTCTGTTTTAATTTTGTGTTTTTTTCTGCAGGTCGGTGCTTCTCTATTTCGTTTTATTAAAGGAAAAGGGTAAAACCTATATTTTAATTTCTCTTTTGGCATAATGGCATTAATAATAACATTACTTAACCAACTTAAGTAGATAGATATCAGATGAAGAGAGGCTCAATATGACATTGATAGAAACTGTCTGGGAAAGAAAAAGAAAATGTAAACTTTAATTGCTATAACCGGCTCCTCCAATGTGAAGTAGAAAGAATTACAATTCAAGAACGTATAATCTTGTAAGATTACGGAATAATCTTACCCTCGCAAGATTGTGTAAATCTTGCTTCTCTATTTTATAAAATTCCTCAATACCCCTCTCTGATTCCCTCTACCTTTATTTATATACAGAATATTCCCCCTTGACCCACCTTTTCTCCCTATTATAAGGATTTCTAATAATAGGTATACAAACATAGGTGAAATTGATGAAGAAAAATAATTTTATGATTGTGAAGGAACAGATGAAAATATGCTTTGATAAAATAGGCTGAAAAGAATAGTTATATTCATGTTAGGAATTGTATCAATTTTGACTTGAGATTCATGTTGCCTACATCATGTGGGATACGATTGCCCTAATCTTGTTGTTGTTGTTGTTATATCAAAGGGAAAGGGTAGAAGATTGTTCTTATGACATGTTAATTAAATTAAATGCTTCTATATACTTGATACTATTTCAGGGGATCCACACAGAAAAGGATAGAAGAGCAGATGGGGGTTAAAATAATAATACCTACTTCAAAAGAAGAGGATTTCATTTGTAAGTTTTGGTTACCTAATCTGCTGTCTATCTTGTGTAGGTCAGCTTTGAGATAGTTATTCTTTTACCTTGTTTGTGTTTTAACTTCGATTATTGTCATTCTTTGAGATATTTAAGTTAAATTTGATTTGACATAATTCTCTTTCATTCAAAAGAATAGAGTGTATTGTCATTTGACAATCATAATGATGTCAATAGGTCTTTGGTTCAAGTTGTCTTTTCACTCTTTCTAAGCAAAAGTCCAATTCCTTTGAAAGGCCAAAACATAAATATGTGTAACAGGAGCATGAGATTGGTTGAGTGTGAGATACAGAACTTCTGTTTAAAGTAGAGGCTCCACCCTCCTCTATAGCCTGGGAGCTCCTCTAAATCATGATTACTCTCATAAGAGTGGATAACGGAATTTGATATCTTAACTATTCGATATAAATGTCTATGGCAGCCATTGAAGGCATTTCAATCGACAGTGTGAATTCAGCTTCGAAGAGGATACAGGATATAATTGATGAGGTCAGTTTGCCTTTCTGGGCAGTCTCTCAGATTCACTCTTTGATTATATTTATCTCATTTTTGCTTTTTGTTTCCTGTGTTTACTTTGCTGTCACAGACTAATATTCTGGTGTTTTCTTGTTTTTATGACAGAGTGTTAATAGTCGAAATCTTGATTATTCACACTTCATATCCCTTCCACTGGCAATTCATCCTGAGTTAGTTAATAAACTCATTAATTTTCAACACTCAATTTCGGGAAATGTTTCTTACAAGGATGAGAGCACTGATACTGATTCCAATGAAGAGGAGGGTACTACTGACCCCAAAGGTGTGGATCAACTGCCAAAGGAAAATGCTGGTGTTGCAGTTGAACTTAAAGTTGATGATAACAGTGAATCAGTTAAAGTTAATCTTTCCAAGATACCCCTTGTCAGTTACAAACCTAAAGCATCCAAGTCTTCTGCTTCATCTGGTATCAAAACAATGAAATTTATATTATAGCGGAGGGAATTTGAATCAACAGTGAAATTATATCCATTTCACGTGTTTTGTTATATTACTGTTCTCCATCATTTTCCACTTGTGGATCTTGTTCCATGAATTCTTGTTAAATTATATATGGTGTCATGACTACTTCCCAAACCCTAAAACATGTCCATATTACCTAGTAACCTGTTGTTTTCATGGTTAATGAATTTACTTTGTCATGTAAAAACTCAGCAGGGATGACATGTTTATGCTAAATAACAGCTTTTCTGTTATTTGCTCTTGCAGATCTGGGTATTGACAAATCTACATTCATCAAGCCTAAAACATTTCACCTTACAGTACTGATGCTTAAGCTATGGAACAAAGAACGAATTAAGACAGCCACTGAGGTCCTGCAGGTAAGTTTTGTTAAATTCATCATAATAATATATTCTAAGAATTAGATTTTTTTCATTTATGTTTTTGATGCTGTGTAGAGTATCTCCTCGAAAGTTGTGGAAACCTTGGATAATCGGCCACTCTCTATAAGATTAAAGGGACTGGTATGCATCTACTTTAAGCACCATTTTACTGATATTATTCATATGAAGTGCTTCTTATCTGACAAGATATAGAATGACATTCCTACTAGTACGTTCACTAAATTTAGAATGAAGTAATCGAACAATATGCAAGTTAAAAGGTCGATATGTAGTTTTTTATTTCCCTTTTGAAAGCTTGCGTGTAAACTTTTAGGCTTCCTGAAAGATTTCCTACCGTGTCTGCTAGAAACTTTTACCATCAAATTGATCCTCTTTGTGATTTTGTTTGATATCTTTGACGAGAGAAACTTATGTTTACTCTTGTAGGAACCCATGAAACGATCTTTGGCAAAAGCCCGTGTTTTATATGCTCCTGTGGAAGAAATTGGCAGCGAGGGCCGTCTTTTACGTGCTTGTCGTATCCATATGTGGAGTGTTCTTTTTTATTTTTTTTTGGAAGGTGGTGCTTAGTTCAGGATTCATTTTTAGTTTTATGAAAAGCTCATATAATTATGGATCAGTGTTTGGTTGCTGATTTTGAGTATATATTGTTCTCAAAGAATTGTCTTTTTCTAAGCATTTTTAGAAGTCATTATTGATGCATATGTTGAAGCTGGACTCGTCTTAAGGCGTGATGCTAAACGCAAACTGAAGGTAAACTAAATTTATCCGAATTATATCTGTTGCTTTTGGATAAATTATAAAGAGGTGTTTGTTTGAACTTACCTTCAATTAAATTACTTTATTAAAGGCCATTTTTACTGTACTGATCTACTGTTTATCATGTCAATTTTTTTATGATATATTTTATTTTTCCATTTCAGAATGTCAGATTTTTCTTAATATCGTGTCAGCTCATGTTTTGGCATATAAATCATCCAAGCATTTGTATATTAGGGACAAATTCCCATTTACTGAGTGCTCTTTGTACATTATTTTTAGTTTTTAATTATCCGAATGATAATCCCTTTCCAGCATTAGATTATTAAACTTTGGAAATACTATTTTTCTCCTGTTTTTCAGCTACACGCCACTGTGATGAACACGAGATATAGTCAAAGGTGCGACTCCCCCCACCCTTTTTATCTGCTCGACAATCTACTTTGTAAAGGTTTTGGTGATTTCTCAGTAAGCTGATATGTGCTGCTTGTGTTTAGGACTACGTGGAAAAGAACGGCTTATTCTTTTGATGCACGAGGCATATTTGAGCAGTATGGATCGGAGGACTGGGGGCAGTATCTTATTCATGAAGCTCATCTTTCGCAGATATTTTCTTTCGACGAAAATGGATACTATCATTGTTGTGCTTCAATTCCTTTTCCTGGAAATGTGCAGGTGGAATGATTGATGTTTTGTTCATTATTACCGCACTATCTTTTATGTGGAATAAGGATTTAAGTGGTAGTTTCATGAAATATATTAAACTTTCTACCACCCAAAGAAAATGCCTGTGGTTAGATCAATTTTCAGTGTTAGTGTTTTCTTATGAGATTGCAGAGTACTGAAGATTAGTTTTTTTTTTTTATGGACATGATCGTCGGTGTCAAAATACTGTTTTCGATTAATCATGTTTGGTTAGAAAGTAAGTAAAGTCGGTTTAGTAATTGGTTTTTTGTGTGTCAATGACAGTTTGTATTTATCCAAATGATTGGATCTTGAATTACGAAATATATGCTATATAAAGTAAGCTTAAATCTTTCGGCTCTAACGTTCATCCCCTCGTGTTAAATTACCTTCATTTATTTTGGAATAATCCAATACAAAAAAGTAAAATTTAGCCCAAAAATATTAAGTAAAATTAAATTATTTATACCTCATAGTAAAATAAAAATATTATTATATGAAAAGTTGGCAGATAAAGATTCCTTTGGCAGAATTACTGTCTTAATAGTAACAAAATACCCGTTAAGAAGTAATTAAATTAAAAATATTAAGCACTTATTTCACTAAATAAACATTCTTTTTTTTTTCTTGGATAAAAATAAGAAAAATTAAAACAGGGGAAAGTGGGTCTGCCAGCTATAAATAACTGTGAAGTAGCTTAGAGAAGTTCTTTGATTAGCAATTGTGGCTTATATGAATGAATCTTTCTGGAAAATTGATCAGTATAGGAAGAAGGGTTCCTATCTAATTGTTTTATTGGTGTTTAGAATGAACAACTTTAAGCTGTGTTTAAAACATGTAACCAAAGCTCCATGACTAACTACCACACATTTCATGTTCCATATGTAGGAAAGGACAAAATCATCATGCTGGATGGATAACGGGTCGATATTCAAATGCATTTTTTTTTTTCATTTTCATCTTTTCAAATCTCTTCATACATTCATATTTTTTTTTAAATTTCAGCATCACATTGTATATTTTCTCCATAAACGCATGTGAAACAATTTTAGTGCACGAAGTATCTAATTCTGAGCCTAGTCTAGGAGTTGATCTTGTTCTCTCTTTTTTAATATTGTTTCATTTTATTTTCAAAATAAATTGAGAGCAATGTCTTATTCCATGTTTTATGTCTAATTAAAATGATGGACTTCTAAAGTGTCCATTTTAGTCAATGATGTTTTAGGGAAAAAATGGTGTGAATAGTTGAAAAAAGAAAGTGATGATGGACACTTTCCACCCAACTTTACTTTTGAGGGCTTTTCATTTAAGTTTAACTTCCCACATTCACGGTGTAAAGATTTCATATTGTAAATTTTTTGGTGATTTTAACTTTTAAATGTTATTACATAAAAATTAACAACTTATTTTATAAAATAAATTGCAATTGGATAACCACACAATATTTTCATTGATAATGCACATAATTTTTATATTGTACCTAACAAGTGTAAAAGAAAAAAATTGCTACTTTATTTAATTAAATTGGAGAACAGAGAAACTAGTAAAATGAGAAGCAACTTGAATCTAGATTAATGATGACATGATCCTAATTAACCAAACTAGCTATTTACAAAAAGTGGTTTCAGCGAGAAAAAAAGAGAGGGGTCAAAAAGTGTTAAAGACTATACTTGATTTAGTTCCAATTCGCCGACCACAGTTTTCATGATCATGGAGCATTATGTGACATTAAGACCCAAAAAATTGCTTATATTGAGGCATTCTAAACAGCGTAATGATATATTCATAACATTTTTTTAACAACTTTTTAACATTGTCAAAAAAAAGTCATTGGTATAATTAACATGATTTTTTTAATGAATGAAGTGATGTGAAAAACTCATTTTGAGATATTTGGTTTCGTGGGTTCATATTAAGGATTTAAAATTCTTCTTCGTTTTGAGACCTTATTAACAAAAGAACATTATTCATCAAATCACCATTTCACCCTTGTTCATGTTGAAGTTCTGTTGTTCATTGACCTTAAATTTTTGTCTTTGTTTTCTGCTTTAGATTTTCGGTCTCTTTTTTACAACATTGAAAATTTTATGTTTTTTTGCTTTGTTTTGAATTTTTAGAATTATTTTTTTTCATGAAAATTAGGTTTTTCCTATTTCTTAGTTTTGCATTCTTGTTTGGGTTTGTTTTGTTCTTTTATGGTTGTGCATTATAGGATTTATTGTTTGGTGTCCTCTTTCGTTGATTTGACTGATTTTGTTTGTTTGAATGTTATGATTTTCTATTTTTACAATAATGGAAGCCATTTCAGAATAAACGGGAAAGCAAAGTAAGTAAATATATATAAGTGAAATTGTTTTTTTATGTTGAATCTCGTTTTCTAATGGTTGATTATTTTGTCTTTTGTTCCATATACTTGTTTATAAATTTTTAAAATAAAAAATATTTATTATGAAGTTAATGCACCTCTAAGGTCATCAATGGTAACAATTATAACCACATAATAAATCGAAAGAGAACATCCAAAACGAGTAAAAAAAACCTGCAGAATTGGGTGGAGAACATAGTTCAACTAAAATTTTGGACAAGAAGGTTCACCCCCTTCTTCAAACATATTAAATTGAAAAAATATTCATTCTCGTGTTAATGAACCTCTAAGATTATCAATGACCCTCTTCTTCGACATGTTTAATAGAAAAAATATTCATTCTTATGTTAATGCACCTCTAAGATTATCAATGGTGAAATTATGATCACATAATAAACCAAATATGTCAATAGAAAACCTAAAATAAGAAAAAAACTATCGTGTAGAATTCGGTAAGAAACGCAGTTCAAATAAGTGGGGATGTATGTGTAAACTTTTTCACATGAAGGTTTAAAAACTTGTTCATCAATTTTCAATAGAAACAAAAATTCATTTTCAAGTTAATGCATCCATAAGGTCATGGTGGAACTATGACCACTTAATAAACAAAATTTGTCAACAAAAAATCTAAAATAAGAAAAAAAAACCTACAGAATTTGGTAGAAAACACAATTCAAATAAGTGAAAACTCGTGTTTAAATTTTTTAACACGAAGGTCCACCTTCTTTTTCACAAATGTTAAATACAAAAAAATAGTCATTCTCGTGCTAATGCACACTGATGAATCATTATTTTCTTCACTTCAGTTAGTTTATTATGCTAAAATTAATCGGGGAATTGTGCTTATTTGTCCAGTATTTTTCTGTTTTTGTAAATTGTGCTCAATTTGATCAGAAATTCTTATTTTAATTAATTTGAATTATCTGAGACTAATTATTTACATTATTGAATGCAGGAAAATTGTTGGATAATATTTTGGGACTTTGTGGGCCAGTGTGGAAACTGGGCTTGGGGCCAATGTGGAAATTGGGCTTTGTGGGCCAGTGTGAAAATTGGGCTTGGGGGCCAGCGTGGAAACTGGGCTTGGGGGCCAGCGTGGAAGCTGGGCTTGGGGGCCAGTGTGAAAACTGGGCTTTTGGGGCCAATGTGAAAACTGGGCTTGGGGCCAGTGTGAAAATTGGGCTTTGTGGGCCAGTGTGGAAACTGGGCTTGGCGCCAGTGTGGAAACTGGGCTTGGGGCCAATGTGGAAATTGGGCTTTGTGGGCCAGTGTGGAAACTGGGCTTGGGGGCCAGTGTGGAAACTGGGCTTGGGGGCCAGTGTGAAAACTGGGCTTGGGGGCCAGTGTGAAAACTGGGCTTGGGGGCCAGTGTGGAAACTGGGCTTGGGGGCCAGTGCTGAAACTGGGCTTGGGGGCCAGTGTGGAAACTGGGCTTGGGGGCCAGTGTGGAAACTGGGCTTTTGGGGCCAGTGTGAAAACTGGGCTTGGGACCAGCGTGAAACTGGGCTTGGGGACCAGTGTGGAAACTGGGCTTGGGGCCAGTGCTGAAACTGGGCTTGGAGAAATTTCTCATCAATTACATGCTAAACTAAAATGAGATTAAAAGTAAAAATTCATTTAAGAAACTTGAATTCAAAAAGTGAAAACTTTACGATGGACATATGAAACCAGCAACAAGCACACGGCCTCTCATATTTTTGCACGACAAAGGATGCTACAAGCTTCAACACATTGTTTTGATTGGAATAAAAGTGGAAGTCACACTCTTTCTTGACTGAACGTGATTTCTAAGTGGCTTCTTTGCCATTAATTGAAGAAAAAAAACACAAGGGGCCACCACTCACATCTTATTCCCTATTCAAAGTTATTTTGGAATTTAGTTGATGGATAGGGAGCATATCACGGCCAAGAGAAGTTCTGAATTTTAGTGGAAGTAAGAATCAAAGAGAATGGGGACCACCTTGTGCAACTCACGGCTTTTAAAGAAAGAGGCTTCAACAATGGAATAAAAAGGGACCACATGAAAAAGAGAAACTTTTGGATTTTTTGAGTAAATGAAGTGTTGTGGCATATTAGAAGCAACACGTTAGCTCAAGAGACGTCTTCACCATCCAGCACCTTCATGCAGCAACTCACGTAGCACTTGGAGAGGAAGACGTCCAGCTTGGAGCAGCCACCACCGAGAAGACTTCTTAAATCTTTTTCATTGGTTCAGGTTTGGAAGGATGAAGGAGAGGAAGATGGAAGTGTGAAAGAAAGGAGACACGTTGGAATCTAGCCCAAGTTGAAACAGCCGTGGAGGAGGAGAAAGATGTGCAACGTGTGAAAGGAGAAGAGGTGTCTTGGTTTCAAGCTTGTGCTACCATGAGTTGAAGAAGTGCATATCACGGTGCTTGCTAGAAGAGAAGAGAATAGGAGAACGTGTTGGAGCAACCTACTGGAAGTAAAGAAGGAGCAGCTGGTCCAAGAAGAGGAGAGCTTTGAAATCCAGCTACCACTTGCTTGTTTTTACTTTTCAACGTTTCTTTTTGGAGAGAAGAATTATCATCATCTTGGGGTTATTGAAGAAAGAAACCGAGAAGGGAGACACAGTCCAGTTCATGATGGTGCAGCAGTCCAGCAGCACACGCTCCCCACATCTTCATTGTTCCAGCAGCAGCTGGTCCGCACGTCTGGAGGTGCTGCCACGGTCCAGCTAGGAGGCGTCACAACCATGGCCTACACACAACGACCGCAGTCACGGGAGAAGAAGCCCATCCAGCAGTAGCACCGTGATGAGAAAACCGTTGCTGTTGTAATTGTAGTGATTTGAATTGAAAGTCAAAAGTGCTAGAGGAAAAAGACAAGAGGTGGGTTGGTGCATGGTGACATGGATGGCAACTTGGATAATGGAAAAGAGAATGGAACGGTCTAAAGCAAAGAGGAGTTCACGGACATGGTAGTAGAGGAAGCTACAGCAGTTTAGAATGGAAAGCTGGAAGGGAATTCACGTGAATCTTGGGCTGGAAACGGACACCACAAAATGGAGGTCCTACTTGCTCATTAATTGAGTAAAGAAATCAGAGAATTGGCAATAAAATGAGAAGAGCAGCAGCAGAAGAGAGGGGGGAATTTGAGGAGTAGTGTAGGAACCACTCACGTCTGGGAAGAGGCTCTTGCCTCTTCCTCTTCCAAACTTCTCTGTAATTTATTTTCAACATTGCCATAGTTTTCATTTCTGAATGTGTCACCTTTGCTCGTTTCCTTTTTACTTGTAGTGTACAGAATTTTAATTTAAGTGTTCAATTTGTGATGAATTCCATTTTCAGTTAAATGTTTTTATCTGTTAAATTTATCGTTCAGTATTTTCTGTACTGTTAATTTCTATCATTGCGTTTTACCGTTTGTTTTATTTTCAAACGTCTTCTATTTTTACCATGTTTTTCCGTTCAGTTTTTACAATGTTTAAAATTTATTTCAGTGTTTTTAAATTTTGTTCTCTTATTTAAATTCCAGTCAGTTTTAATTTATTTTTCTCTGTCAAACCAAAAAATCACAAACCCCCCCTTTCGTGTATATTTGGTCCTTGAGAGACGACCTAGGAATCACTTCTTAGTTCTTAGTCTATACTGCATTCTTTTATGCACAAATTTTGTGCGGCCGCGACAGCTCCATCACACACCTAACATCATCAATGGTAGGAATTAAGACAACATAATAAACCAAATCTGTCAACAGAATATGAAAAACGAGTAAAAAAATTCTTCAAAATTAGGTTGGGAACACACTTCAAATAAGTGAGGACCAAATTATTTTTTTTCTCATTTTAGATTTTTTGTTGACAAATTTGGTTTACTATCCTCCTTAACCAATTCTATAGTTTTTTTTACTCATTTTGAATGTTTTGATTATAGATTTCGTTTGTTATGTGGTTTTAAATCCTGCAATTGATATTGCATTAACATGTAAATTAATAATTTTTTCAAAAAATATGTGAAAAAGTTTGTCGACCTTTTTATAAAAAAGTTTATACGTAGGTCCTCACTTAATCAAACTATGCTCCCCACCTAATTTTACAGTTTTTTTTATCATTTTGAATGTTCAATTGATAAATTTGATTTATTATTCGGTCATAATTTCTACCATTGATGACTTTAGAAGTACGAGAATGAATATTTTTTCTATTAAACATTTATGAAGAAAAAAAAGTGAAATTTCGTGTCCAAATTTTGTTCCATTGCCAAATTTGGTTTATTAGGTTGTTATAGTTGACACCATTCATGACCTTGTATAGATGGATGAACACCAAAATGGATATTTTTTATATTAAAAAATTGTGAACAAGTGTCCGGACTTTTGTGTGCAAAAACAAAAACAATCAACTATTAGAAAACAAGATTAAAAAAACCACACTTACCTTATGTTTAGCTTGTTCACGAACTTTATTACCGTAAATTGTTGTAAAAATAGAGACGAAGGTTTTTTGCCACGAAAACATAAAATTCACCCAGACGTCACACGTCAGTTGCTGACTCACCCACGCCATGTCGAAACTTATTCCTACGCTCCCAGCGCACATTAGAACGTGCCAATACGCCGTGTTTGGATATTGGAAACAATTCGACAAAATAAAACTCCGTTACCTCAAGTCGAATCTTTCTTAATAGAAAAACTTTAAACAAAATAAAGAAAGAAAAAAGAAAAATTGAACTCACCAAACAGGCCTTGCCCTCAGCCCACATTTGAGCACACATCCTTATCCATTCGTTGGGATAATACCTTGCAGCAGGTCTCTCACCAGGTTCGTCTAACAAACAATTTTTCTCACAAAATCAGGAACTGCGAATTTGGTATCTCGATATCAATGTTATGATCTGCAATTTTAAAACTATTGTGTTTGAGCACACACTTGGAGTTATCTTCTGATTTTTTTTTTTATGACGGGTGGTAGGCAGAAGAAAATATATCTTGAAGACCTTAGCATGGAACAGAAAAATGTGAATTCTATATGGAGACCAGTTGCCACTAAGGCCAGTGCTTGTGAAGGTTTGTCTTTTTTTGTCGTGGGACATGCCGCTGTTCAACTTCCGGTTGTAGCAACTACCAACAATTTTGTGTTATGCCTATGATTTTTATTATTTCTTTTGCGAAATGCGACATTTTGGAACCAGTTGCTTTTTTCTTATATTTATATGCATACGGTCTAGTTCCTCAATCAAAATTAGCATTTTTGTATATTTCATGCTATTTACTTGACAATCACTCGATGCTATGGGGTAGTGTGATTTTTGAAAAACATGATACTTATTACTCCGTAGGATAAGAGTCTGGGTAGGCCGGTTATTCATATTATATGATCTGGTTTTTACGAAAGCTTGATAAAGGTGCAATTGTTGAGTCAGATCGAGGCACAGTTCAGGAAACGGGCGGCAGCACATCTACCACTGTTTCAAATGATCATGTCATGAAGGTAGCTACTGATGCAATAGCTAAATCAGCTACTAGTTCAAGCCAATTGCAGGATAATGTTGAAAACAGAGTGCTTCGAGGAGATTCTTCTGTCTCCTCTGAAAAGCATTCAATTTCTGTGCAGGCAAGATTATAATTTTTCACATCCTTTTACTTTACTTGAATTGATAGTTCATATTTACGAAGATACAAACCAATATTTGTTCTTTGCGTCTGTTACATGCTGACCATACATCTTTAGTTAGTTCTTGCTCGTTATGTTTAGGTTTCATGCAGTATTGGCTGCTTCATGTACGTTAGAGGTTACTCTAGTGCTAGAATTAGTCAATTTGTTATGAATTCAACAAAATAAGGAAGGAATTCATAAGAAGACTTTCATTAAAGCTTATGTTACTGATATGTTCTCTCCTAGATTTTATTTGAATCTTTCCATAGTTTTAATTGTTTGCTATTTGTTGCTTTTTCAGAATATTTCATTCGAACTATCTTTCTTGGTCCTTGGTTTTGGTCTCTTTTCTGATTATGTTGGACAGTCAAATGCTTTAGTCTTTCATCTCTGTTTTAATTTTGTGTTTGTTCTGCAGGTTGGTGCTTCTCTATTTCGTTTTATTAAAGGACCATGGTAAAACCTACATTTTAATTTCTCTTTGGCATAATGGCATTAATAATAACATTTCTTAACCAACTTGAAGTAGATAAATATCAGATAAGGAGAGGCTCAATATGACATTGATAGAAACTGTCTGGGATGGAATATGAAAAATGTAAACTTTAATTGCAATAACAGGCTCCTCCAATGTGAAGTAGAAAGAATTACAAGTCAAGAACGTAAAAGCTTCTCAGATTATGGAATAGTCCTACCCTCTCAAGATTGTGTAAATCTTGCGTCTCTATTTTATAAAATTGCTCAATACCCCTCTCTGATTCCCTCTACCTTTATTTATATACAGAATATAACCCCTTTGACCCTCCTTTTCTCCCTATTATAATGATTTCTAATTATAGGTATAAAAAACATAGGTGAAAGTGCTAAAGAAAAATATTTTTATGATTTTGAAGGGACAGAGGAAAATATGCTTCGATAAAATAGGCTGAAAAGAATAGTTATATTCATGTCAAGAATTGTATCAATTTTGACTTGAGATTCATGTTGCCTACACCATGTGGGATACGATTGCCCAAATCTTGTTGCTGTTATTATTATCAAAGGGAAAGGGTAGAGGATTGTTCTTATGACATGTTAATTAAATTAAATGCTTCTATATACTTGATACTATTTCAGGGGATCCACACAGAAAAGGATAGAAGAGGAGACGGGGGTTAAAATAATAATGCCTACTTCAAAAGATGACGATTTCATTTGTAAGTTTTGGTTACCTAATCTGCTGTCTATCTTGTGTTGGTCAGCTATGAGATAGTTATCCTTTTCCATGTTTGTGTTATGACATTGATTATTGTCATTCTTTGAGATATTTAAGTTATATTTGATTTGTTATAATTCTCTTTTGTTCAAAAGAATAGAGCGTATTGTCATTTGACAATCATAATGATGTCAATAGGTCTTTGGTTCAAGTTGTGTTTGTTCACTCTTTCTAAGCAAAAGTCCAATTCCTTTGAAAGGCCAAAACATAAATATGTTTGACAGGAGCATGAGATTGATTGAGTGTGATACAGAACTTCTGTTTAAAGTAGAGGCTCCACCCTCCTCTATAGCCTGGGAGCTCCTCTCAACCATGATTACGCTCATAAGAGTGGAACGGAATTTGATCTCTAAACTATTCAATATAAATGTCTGTTGCAGCCATTGAAGGCATTTCAATCGACAGTGTGAATTCAGCTTCAGAGAGGATACAGGATATAATTGATGAGGTCAGTTTTCCTGTCGGCAGTCTCTCAGATTCAACAGGCCTCTTTGATTATATTTATCTCATTTTTTCTTTTTGTTTCCTATGTTTACTTTGCAGTCACAGACTAATATTCTGGTGTTTTCTTGTTTTTATGACAGAGTGTTAATAGTCGAAACGTTGATTATTCACACTTCATATCCATTCCACTGGCAATTCATCCTGAGTTAGTTAAGAAACTCATTAATTTTGAACACTCAATTTTGGGAAATGTTTCTTACAAGGATAGGAGCACTTATACTGATTCCAATGAAGAGAAGGGTGCTACTGACACCAAAGGTAAAAATGCTGGTGTTGCAGTTGAACATAAAGTTAATCTTACCGAGATACCCCTGTCAGTTACAAACCTAAAGCATTCCAGTCTGCTGCTTCATCCGGTATCAAAACAATCTGGTTTCCTTTGTTTACGATATTCATAGCTGAGGGAATTTGAATCAACAGTGAAATTATATCCATTTCACGTGCTTTGTTATATTACTGTTCTCCACAATTTCCGCTTGTGGATCTTGTTCCCTGAATTCTTGTTAAATTATATAGGGTGTCATGGCTACTTCCCCAAACCCTAAAACATATCCATATTACCTAGTAACCAGTTGTTTTCATGGTTAATGAATTCACTGTCATGTAAAAACTCAGCAGGGATCACATGTTTATGCTAAATAACAGCTTTTCTGTTATATTGCACTTGCAGATCTGGGTATTGACAAATCTATATTCATCAGGCCTAAAACATTTCACCTTACAGTACTGATGCTTAAGCTATGGAACAAAGAACGAATTAAGACAGCCACTGAGGTCCTGCAGGTAAGTTTTGTTAAATTCATCATAATAATATATTCTAAGAATTAGATTTTTTTCATTTATGTTTTTGATGCGGTGTAGAGTATCTCCTCGAAAGTTATGGAAGCCTTGGATGATCGGCCACTCTCTATAAGATTAAAGGGACTGGTATGCATCTACTTTAAGTACCATTTTAATGAAATTATTCATATGAAGTGCTGCTTATCTGACAAGATGTAGAATATGACCTTCCTAATAGTACATTCACTAAATTTAGGGAATGATGTAATCGAACAATGTACTAGTTAAAAGGTTGATATGTAGTTTTTTATTTCCCTTTTGAAAGCTTGCGTGTAAACTTTTAGACTTCACTGGAAGATTTCCTACCGTGTATGATAGAAACTTTTACTATCAAATTGATCCTCTTTGTGATTTTGTTTGATATCTTTGACGAGAGAAACTTATGTTTACTCTTGTAGGAACTCATGAAAGGTTCTTTGGCAAAAGCCAGTGTTCTATATGCTCCTGTGGAAGAAATTGGCAGTGAGGGCCGTCTTTTACGTGCTTGTCGTATCCATATGTGGATTGTTCTTTTTTTTTTTTTGGAAGGTGGTGCTTAGTTAAGGATTCATTTTTAGTTTTATGAAAAGCTCATATAATTATGGATCAGTGCTTGGTCGCTGATTTTGAGTATATATTGTTCTCAAAGAATTGTCTTTTTCTAAGCATTTTTAGAAGTCATTATTGATGCATATGTTGAAGCTGGACTCGTCTTAGAGCGTGATGCTAAACACAAACTGAAGGTAAACTAAATTTATCCGAATTATATCTGTTGCTTTTGGATAAATTATAAAGAGGTGTTTGTTTGAACTTACCTTCAATTAAATTACTTTATTAAAGGCCATTTTTACTGTACTGATCTACTGTTTATCATGTCAATTTTTTATGATATATTTTATTTTTCCATTTCAGAATGTCAGATTTTTCTTAATATCGTGTCAGCTCATGTTTTGGCATATAAATCATCCAAGCATTTGTATATGAGGGACAAATTCCCATTTACCGAGTGCCCTTTGTACATTATAGTTAGTTTTTAATTATCCGAATGATAATCCCTTTCCAGCATTAGATTATTAAAGTTTGGAAATACTATTTTTTTTCATGGCCGTGCTAGGAAAGCTTAACACCAAACTCTATTTTTCTCCTGTTTTTCAGCTACACGCCACTGTGATGAACACGGGACATAGTGAAAGGTGCGACTCCCTCCACCCTTTTTATCTGCTCGACAATCTCCTTTGTAAAGGTTTTGGTGATTTCTCAGTAAGCTGATATGTGCTGCTTGTGTTTAGGACTAAGTGGAAAAGAAAGGTTTATTCTTTTGATGCACGAGGCATATTTGAGCAGTATGGATCGGAGGACTGGGGGCAGTATCTTATTCATGAAGCTCATCTTTCGCAGAGATTTTCTTTCGACGAAAATGGATACTATCATTGTTGTGCTTCAATTCCTTTTCCTGGAAATGTGCAGGTGGAATGATTGATGTTTTGTTCATTATTACCGCACTATCTTTTCTGTGGAATAAGGATTTAAGTGGTAGCTTCATGAAATATATTAAACTTTCTACCACTTAAAGAAAATGCCTGTGGTTAGATCAATTTTCAGTGTTAGTGTTTTCTTATGAAATTGCAGAGTACTGAAGATTAGTTTTTTTTTTTATGGACATGATCGTCGGTGTCAAAATACTGTTTTAGATTAATCATGTTTGGTTAGAAAGTAAGTAAAGTCGGTTTAGTAATTGGTTTTTTGTGTGTCAATGACAGTTTGTATTTATCCAAATGATTGGATCTTGGATTACGAAATATATGCTATATAAAGTAAGCTTAAATCTTTCGGCTCTAACGTTCATCCCCTCGTGTTAAATTACCTTCATTTATTTTGGAATAATCCAATACAAAAAAGTAAAATTTTGCCCAAAAATATTAAGTAAAATTAAATTATTTATACCTCATAGTAAAATAAAAATATTATTATATGAAAAGTTGGCAGATAAAGATTCCTTTGGCAGAATTACTGTCTTAATAGTAACAAAATACCCGTTAAGAAGTAATTAAATTAAAAATATTAAACACTTATTTCACTAAATAAACATTCATTTTTTTTCTTGGATAAAAATAAGAAAAATTAAACAGGGGAAAGTGGGTCTGCCAGCTATAAATAACTGTAAAGTAGCTTAGAGAAGTTCTTTGATTAGCAATTGTGGCTTATATGAATGAATCTTTCTGGAAAATTGATCAGTATAGGAAGAAGGGTTCCTATCTATTTGTTTTTTTGGTGCTTAGAAATGAACAACTTTAAGCTGTGTTTAAAACATGTAACGAAAGCTCCATAACTAACTACCAGACATTTCATTTCCAGTTAGAGGACAAAATCATCATGCTGGATGGATAACGGGTCGATATTCAAAAGCATTTTTTTTTCCATTTTCAATCTTTTCAAGTCTCTCATACATTCATTTTTTTTTTAAATTTCAGCATCACATTGTATATTTTCTCCATAAATGCATGTAAACAATTTTAGTGCACGAAGTATCTAATTCTGAGCCTAGTCTAAAGGAGATGATCTTTGTTTCATTTTATTTTCAAAATAAATTGAGAGTAATGTCTTATTCCATGTTTTATGTTTAATTAAAATGATGGACTTCTAAAGTGTCCATTTTAGTCAATGATGTTTTAGGGAAAAAATGATGTGAATAGTTGAAAAAAGTGAAAAAAAAAAGAGTGATAATGGACACTTTCCACCCAACTTTACTTTTGAGGGCTTTTCATTTAAGTTTAACTTCTCACAGTCTAAAGATTTCATATTGTCAATTTTATGATGATTTTAACTTTTAAATATAATTATCATAAAAATTAACAACGTATTTTATAAAATAAAATTTAATTAGACACAGAATTTGCATATTGTAACTAACAAGAAGTGTAAAAGAAAGAAAATGCTACTTTATTCAATTAAATTAGAGGACAGAAAAACTAGTAAAATGAGACAAACAATTTGAATCTAGATTAATTATGACATGATCCTAATTAACCAAACTAGCTATTTACAAAAAGTCGTTTTAGCAATAAAAAAGAAGAGAGGCCAAAATGTATTAAAAAGACTATACTTTATTTAGCTCCAATTTGCCGACCACATTTTTCAAAATCATGGAGCATTACGTGACATTAACACCCAAACAAAAAGACATTTTAAATATGAGAAATGATAAATTGACATATATAATTAATTTTTTTTCATTCATTTGATACTATTTTTTTTTATTTTTTACTTTTTTTAAAAATATAAAAAATTATTTATTTATAACCATTTTATCCTATATCAAATGAACTTAAAAAGTCTCTCACTCTACCATTACTTAAAAGTTATTCATGTACTCCATTTATCTTGACTTCATTTTGTTGTGTGATTATTTGCTTCACATTGCATTGTAGTTGTCCCCACCAAACACTACCCACATGAACCAATCATTCATCAGCTTCTCGACATTTCTAATAAATCGCGTTTCACGCCATTGACAGCTAAGCTTCCCACAAAAAGAACACCTTCAATATGCATTCAATATCTCACTCAGATTACTTCTATTTATCACATTCAAATTTAGAAAAACAAAAAGTTTAGAATACTAGATTTTTGACAAAAGTCATTAACCAAGTTCTTTAACTAAAATTAATGATAGACAAACCGACCAATAACATTGCTGTCATTAACTTATGGAAAATGATACTTGAACAACCATTTTTGACAACATTTAAACACGCGTACACGTGTCAAAATCTGAGTGGTCCAGTTGGAAAAATTAAATGAAAATGGACCACTCAGATTTTGACACGTGTGCGCGTGTCTAAATGTTGTAAAAATGGTTGTTCAAGTGTCATTTTCCTTAACTTATTTAATAAGCTTTACACTGTGCTTGACAATTTCTGCTATTTATATAGCTTCTGATATGGAAGCCTTTTGTGCCATATTTCTAACTCCCAACTGCACCTTCTTTCAGCTTCTCACAAAAATCTCTCAAGATGGCTGGCATAGCATTCGGACGCTTCGATGATTCTTTTAGTTTTGCCTCCATCAAGGCCTACATTGCTGAGTTCATCTCAACCCTTCTCTTTGTTTTTGCTGGTGTCGGTTCAGCCATAGCCTATGGTCAGTTTTTCTGTTTTAATGGACAATTTACAAACCTCACACCTCTATATTCGCAATGCCATTTCTTTATACATTAATTCAACCAGCACAACACTTTATTAGATCTAACATTGCAAAAAACAACTCTTAAAACGAAGTGTTTTGAACTATGTACGTATACATGCAGAAATTTTGGATAACCAAACTCCTGAAAAACGTTGTTTCCATAATTTCAACTTGAACCTGACTTGTACCAAATCTTTTGCAGCTAAGTTGACATCAGATGCAGCTCTTGATCCTGCTGGGTTGGTGGCTGTTGCCATTGGCCATGGTTTTGCTCTCTTCGTTGCTGTTTCAGTCGGAGCCAACATTTCTGGTGGCCATGTTAACCCTGCTGTGACCTTTGGGTTGGCTCTTGGAGGTCACATCACCATCCTCACTGGTCTCTTCTACTGGATTGCGCAGCTCCTTGGCTCCATAGTGGCCTGCTTTCTCCTCAAGTTTGTCACTGGCTATGTAAGTTCAAACTCAACCCATCCATATAAGATTTCAATTGTGTCACTGTCACAAACATGGTAAAATTCTCATTCATGCATCTTACTATACTCCTAATCAATGTGAAACTAAATAAATATCTTTGTTTATATTTAAATGTAAATGTGTTATTGCCCTGTATAATTAAAATTAGTAAAGTCTGATACTGTTGTTAGAAAAAAGATAGTAATAGTGGGCATTATCTGTTGTCAGAGTATTCCTATCCACGGTGTTGCTGCGGGAGTTGGAGCCGGAGAAGGAGTTGTTACTGAGATCATCATCACATTTGGATTAGTGTACACAGTGTATGCTACAGCTGCAGACCCAAAGAAGGGCTCACTTGGTACAATTGCACCCATTGCCATAGGTTTCATCGTTGGTGCAAACATCTTAGCTGCAGCACCATTTTCTGGGGGATCCATGAACCCTGCACGTTCCTTTGGCCCTGCAGTTGTCAGCGGTGACTTTCATGACAACTGGATCTACTGGATTGGCCCTCTTGTTGGATAACGGGTCGATATTCAAATGCATTTTTTTTTTTCATTTTCATCTTTTCAAATCTCTTCATACATTCATATTTTTTTTTAAATTTCAGCATCACATTGTATATTTTCTCCATAAACGCATGTGAAACAATTTTAGTGCACGAAGTATCTAATTCTGAGCCTAGTCTAGGAGTTGATCTTGTTCTCTCTTTTTTAATATTGTTTCATTTTATTTTCAAAATAAATTGAGAGCAATGTCTTATTCCATGTTTTATGTCTAATTAAAATGATGGACTTCTAAAGTGTCCATTTTAGTCAATGATGTTTTAGGGAAAAAATGGTGTGAATAGTTGAAAAAAGAAAGTGATGATGGACACTTTCCACCCAACTTTACTTTTGAGGGCTTTTCATTTAAGTTTAACTTCCCACATTCACGGTGTAAAGATTTCATATTGTAAATTTTTTGGTGATTTTAACTTTTAAATGTTATTACATAAAAATTAACAACTTATTTTATAAAATAAATTGCAATTGGATAACCACACAATATTTTCATTGATAATGCACATAATTTTTATATTGTACCTAACAAGTGTAAAAGAAAAAAATTGCTACTTTATTTAATTAAATTGGAGAACAGAGAAACTAGTAAAATGAGAAGCAACTTGAATCTAGATTAATGATGACATGATCCTAATTAACCAAACTAGCTATTTACAAAAAGTGGTTTCAGCGAGAAAAAAAGAGAGGGGTCAAAAAGTGTTAAAGACTATACTTGATTTAGTTCCAATTCGCAGACCACAGTTTTCATGATCATGGAGCATTATGTGACATTAAGACCCAAAAAATTGCTTATATTGAGGCATTCTAAACAGCGTAATGATATATTCATAACATTTTTTTAACAACTTTTTAACATTGTCAAAAAAAAGTCATTGGTATAATTAACATGATTTTTTTAATGAATGAAGTGATGTGAAAAACTCATTTTGAGATATTTGGTTTCGTGGGTTCATATTAAGGATTTAAAATTCTTCTTCGTTTTGAGACCTTATTAACAAAAGAACATTATTCATCAAATCACCATTTCACCCTTGTTCATGTTGAAGTTCTGTTGTTCATTGACCTTAAATTTTTGTCTTTGTTTTCTGCTTTAGATTTTCGGTCTCTTTTTTACAACATTGAAAATTTTATGTTTTTTTGCTTTGTTTTGAATTTTTAGAATTATTTTTTTTCATGAAAATTAGGTTTTTCCTATTTCTTAGTTTTGCATTCTTGTTTGGGTTTGTTTTGTTCTTTTATGGTTGTGCATTATAGGATTTATTGTTTGGTGTCCTCTTTCGTTGATTTGACTGATTTTGTTTGTTTGAATGTTATGATTTTCTATTTTTACAATAATGGAAGCCATTTCAGAATAAACGGGAAAGCAAAGTAAGTAAATATATATAAGTGAAATTGTTTTTTTATGTTGAATCTCGTTTTCTAATGGTTGATTATTTTGTCTTTTGTTCCATATACTTGTTTATAAATTTTTAAAATAAAAAATATTTATTATGAAGTTAATGCACCTCTAAGGTCATCAATGGTAACAATTATAACCACATAATAAATCGAAAGAGAACATCCAAAACGAGTAAAAAAAACCTGCAGAATTGGGTGGAGAACATAGTTCAACTAAAATTTTGGACAAGAAGGTTCACCCCCTTCTTCAAACATATTAAATTGAAAAAATATTCATTCTCGTGTTAATGAACCTCTAAGATTATCAATGACCCTCTTCTTCGACATGTTTAATAGAAAAAATATTCATTCTTATGTTAATGCACCTCTAAGATTATCAATGGTGAAATTATGATCACATAATAAACCAAATATGTCAATAGAAAACCTAAAATAAGAAAAAAACTATCGTGTAGAATTCGGTAAGAAACGCAGTTCAAATAAGTGGGGATGTATGTGTAAACTTTTTCACATGAAGGTTTAAACACTTGTTCATCAATTTTCAATAGAAACAAAAATTCATTTTCAAGTTAATGCATCCATAAGGTCATGGTGGAACTATGACCACTTAATAAACAAAATTTGTCAACAAAAAATCTAAAATAAAAAAAAAAACCTACAGAATTAGGTAGAAAACACAATTCAAATAAGTGAAAACTCGTGTTTAAATTTTTTAACACGAAGGTCCACCTTCTTTTTCACAAATGTTAAATACAAAAAAATAGTCATTCTCGTGCTAATGCACACTGATGAATCATTATTTTCTTCACTTCAGTTAGTTTATTATGCTAAAATTAATCGGGGAATTGTGCTTATTTGTCCAGTATTTTTCTGTTTTTGTAAATTGTGCTCAATTTGATCAGAAATTCTTATTTTAATTAATTTGAATTATTTGAGACTAATTATTTACATTATTGAATGCAGGAAAATTGTTGGATAATATTTTGGGACTTTGTGGGCCAGTGTGGAAACTGGGCTTGGGGCCAATGTGGAAATTGGGCTTTGTGGGCCAGTGTGGAAATTGGGCTTGGGGGCCAGCGTGGAAACTGGGCTTGGGGGCCAGCGTGGAAGCTGGGCTTGGGGGCCAGCGTGAAAACTGGGCTTGGGGCCAGTGTGAAAACTGGGCTTTTGGGGCCAGTGTGAAAACTGGGCTTGGGGCCAATGTGAAAATTGGGCTTTGTGGGCCAGTGTGGAAACTGGGCTTGGGGCCAATGTGGAAATTGGGCTTTGTGGGCCAGTGTGGAAACTGGGCTTGGGGGCCAGTGTGGAAACTGGGCTTGGGGGCCAGTGTGAAAACTGTAACACCCTAATATTTTAAAGGGTATTACTGATAGTAGAGACTAAATTAATTTGATATCTCATATAAACAATCAAACTTTATTTCAATTACTCCAAAGTACAATACCAAACTTACAAACTTTAAACAATATAGTCTTCACCATTGAAATTTCAACTTATAAGTTTTACACAACATAATCTTCCCAATACAAATTTATTCTTTTTACAAAAATCCCTGAAAGTTTTTCCCCGCATCTCTCTCATCTCTAAGCTTTTTCAACCGCATCTGCAACATTATCTAATCACATATAACATGAGTTATATGATCATAGTACAAACAAATAAGGGTAAGCCAACCATATCATAAAATCATTAAACTTGTAATAAAATATTATAATCATGTATTTCTGCAATTGATAAAATATCATTATTCCGATGTCATTAATTCATCATTATCAAAATCATCTTTTCCATTTCCATAAATCTTACAAGTGTACCATGCTTACTCATGAAGCCTTATGGTCAGACCGCTCTCTGCCTGCTTCCTTAAGCCTCACTTATATACTATGTCTTACTTTCTGAAGCCTTATGGTCAGACCCCTCTCTGCCTGCTTCTATATAACTTACGAATCATATGTTTATGTCAAAGCCTTATGGTCAGACCACTTTCTGCCTGCTTTCATAAACCTCAGGTGTTACATTGCTCATACCAAACTCTCATGGTATAACTCGAACATACTACTCCCGGTAGTAAACATCATTTCATAAGTAATGATTTCTCATATCCACTCCAACATTTCATAAAACCAACAATTCATACCCTCTTATCCACCTAACTCAATCATGTTCATTCTTTAATCATGAATTCATAATAACCCGTTTTGGTATCAATAAATTAAACATATTGCCATATATCATGCTTCATATTATAAACTCATTTTGCCCATAACGAGTATAACTCAACATATTTTCACCAAACAAAGATCATGGATCAACCAAAATATATCAACATATCGTAGGAACTACATATTAAAGTCTGGGCTCAATGTAATGATAAATAAAATATATATGAAATTTTTACCATGATAATATTATGCATCTACAATCAACTTGTTTTATTTTATTTTCATCCTAGTAGAGATTTTTCTTTACCCCAATTGGTCACCGGAGAGGAC
The DNA here is from genome assembly GCF_029865625.1 of Vigna umbellata. Classification (NCBI taxonomy): domain Eukaryota; kingdom Viridiplantae; phylum Streptophyta; class Magnoliopsida; order Fabales; family Fabaceae; genus Vigna; species Vigna umbellata. Next base: position 69,331,163 of record NC_142168.1, read on the forward strand.
CCAGATGTCTGAACGCATCAAACTCACCTTCGACGCCAGCACATATGACTAGTCACAACTGACTGGACCAGGCCAGGGCTGCTCTATGATCAGGGATGTGCCAACTCAGGTTTTTAAGGTTCCTCTATCCTACCAACAAAGGGAGGCCCTCAATAATTAATCAATTTATTTATTTAATTTATCTACCTTGTTGTCTTATGCTCTAAATCTAAAATGCCTAATTTTAATATTTTTACTTCCTCTCACAACAACCTCAAACAGTATCTGTATATCTATTTAATACTCATATATAAGCTATTACAGAACCCTTACTCCAGACCTTCCAACAAGATCAATTTCAGCCAACAAACTCATTCAATAAATTCATCACATCACAACATGTACAATTTAACAGTTTCAGTTATAACACCCAATATAATAAAAGTCATAAAACAGTTTCGCAAGAGAACACCAGTTCAACATTCGTATATTTATAAATTCATACAAAAATAATTAGTTGCCCTTACCATCAAAATAATATTAATATAAAAATTCAGGGGAAACAAGAAGTTGAATCTGGCAGAGCCGGTTAGACAACTTCTCATCCTTCCACAAAGATGCAATAAAAAGAATAGATAAAACAATAAAATTTCTGGGGAAACAAGAAGTTGAATCTGGCAGAGCCGGTTAGACAACTTCACATCCTTCCAAAAATACAATATAAAGATATAAAAAAAACAACAAAAGCTTTGGGGAAACAAGAAGTTGAATCTGGCAGAGCCGGTTAGACAACTTCTCGTCCTTCCAAAAATACAATATAAAGATATAAGAAACAACCAAAGTTTTGGGGAAACAAGAAGTTGAATCTGGCAGAGCCGGTTAGACAACTTCTCGTCCTTCCAAAAATACCATATAAAGATATAAGAAACAACCAAAGCTTTGGGGAAACAAGAAGTTGAATCTGGCAGAGCCGGTTAGACAACTTCTCGTCCTTCCAAAAATACAAAAGAAACAAATAAATGTTCTCATTCAAAATTCAAGACCATACAGCAACAAAATACTACATATTCAAGATTTAGGATTAGAGAAAAGCAAAGTATAAGAGTGGCTTCCCTTACCTCTATTACAGACTTAATCTCCTCGCTCTCTGAAAACTTCCAGAATATCCCCTTTGCAATTAGAAATTCTTCCAACTCTCTTCTCTCAACATTTTTCTAAGTTCTTTGGTGTAAATTTTCAGCCTCCCCCTTGGCTATTTATAGTAAAAAATTTACTATTCATTTTACTATTCATTTTTACTATTCATTTGTACTATTCATTTTTTTATTCATTTTACTATTACAAAAATAATTTTTTATTTGCAAATTGGTGAATTCTGATCTCAAAGCTACGTGTAACACTTATCCTTTCCAAAAATAATTTTTTTTTTACTATTCACTTTTTACTATTCACAATTTACTATTCACTATATTTTTTTTTAATAATTTTTTTTAATTTTTTTTTTAATTTTTTTTTTAATTTTTTTTTTAATTTTTTTTTTAATTTTTTTTTTATCTAGTATCTAACTTACAAATATTTTCAAGGATCTTACAAAAACTGGGCTTGGGGGCCAGTGTGGAAACTGGGCTTGGGGGCCAGTGCTGAAACTGGGCTTGGGGGCCAGTGTGGAAACTGGGCTTGGGGGCCAGTGTGGAAACTGGACTTTTGGGGCCAGTGTGAAAACTGGGCTTGGGACCAGCGTGAAACTGGACTTGGGGACCAGTGTGGAAACTGGGCTTGGGGCCAGTGCTGAAACTGGGCTTGGAGAAATTTCTCATCAATTACATGCTAAACTAAAATGAGATTAAAAGTAAAAATTCATTTAAGAAACTTGAATTCAAAAAGTGAAAACTTTACGATGGACATATGAAACCAGCAACAAGCACACGGCCTCTCATATTTTTGCACGACAAAGGATGCTACAAGCTTCAACACATTGTTTTGATTGGAATAAAAGTGGAAGTCACACTCTTTCTTGACTGAACGTGATTTCTAAGTGGCTTCTTGCCATTAATTGAAGAAAAAAAACACAAGGGGCCACCACTCACATCTTATTCCCTATTCAAAGTTATTTTGGAATTTAGTTGATGGATAGGGAGCATATCACGGCCAAGAGAAGTTCTGAATTTTAGTGGAAGTAAGAATCAAAGAGAATGGGGACCACCTTGTGCAACTCACGGCTTTTAAAGAAAGAGGCTTCAACAATGGAATAAAAAGGGACCACATGAAAAAGAGAAACTTTTGGATTTTTTGAGTAAATGAAGTGTTGTGGCATATTAGAAGCAACACGTTAGCTCAAGAGACGTCTTCACCATCCAGCACCTTCATGCAGCAACTCACGTAGCACTTGGAGAGGAAGACGTCCAGCTTGGAGCAGCCACCACCGAGAAGACTTCTTAAATCTTTTTCATTGGTTCAGGTTTGGAAGGATGAAGGAGAGGAAGATGGAAGTGTGAAAGAAAGGAGACACGTTGGAATCTAGCCCAAGTTGAAACAGCCGTGGAGGAGGAGAAAGATGTGCAACGTGTGAAAGGAGAAGAGGTGTCTTGGTTTCAAGCTTGTGCTACCATGAGTTGAAGAAGTGCATATCACGGTGCTTGCTAGAAGAGAAGAGAATAGGAGAACGTGTTGGAGCAACCTACTGGAAGTAAAGAAGGAGCAGCTGGTCCAAGAAGAGGAGAGCTTTGAAATCCAGCTACCACTTGCTTGTTTTTACTTTTCAACGTTTCTTTTTGGAGAGAAGAATTATCATCATCTTGGGGTTATTGAAGAAAGAAACCGAGAAGGGAGACACAGTCCAGTTCATGATGGTGCAGCAGTCCAGCAGCACACGCTCCCCACATCTTCATTGTTCCAGCAGCAGCTGGTCCGCACGTCTGGAGGTGCTGCCACGGTCCAGCTAGGAGGCGTCACAACCATGGCCTACACACAACGACCGCAGTCACGGGAGAAGAAGCCCATCCAGCAGTAGCACCGTGATGAGAAAACCGTTGCTGTTGTAATTGTAGTGATTTGAATTGAAAGTCAAAAGTGCTAGAGGAAAAAGACAAGAGGTGGGTTGGTGCATGGTGACATGGATGGCAACTTGGATAATGGAAAAGAGAATGGAACGGTCTAAAGCAAAGAGGAGTTCACGGACATGGTAGTAGAGGAAGCTACAGCAGTTTAGAATGGAAAGCTGGAAGGGAATTCACGTGAATCTTGGGCTGGAAACGGACACCACAAAATGGAGTCCTACTTGCTCATTAATTGAGTAAAGAAATCAGAGAATTGGCAATAAAATGAGAAGAGCAGCAGCAGAAGAGAGGGGGAATTTGAGGAGTAGTGTAGGAACCACTCACGTCTGGGAAGAGGCTCTTGCCTCTTCCTCTTCCAAACTTCTCTGTAATTTATTTTCAACATTGCCATAGTTTTCATTTCTGAATGTGTCACCTTTGCTCGTTTCCTTTTTACTTGTAGTGTACAGAATTTTAATTTAAGTGTTCAATTTGTGATGAATTCCATTTTCAGTTAAATGTTTTTATCTGTTAAATTTATCGTTCAGTATTTTCTGTACTGTTAATTTCTATCATTGCGTTTTACCGTTTGTTTTATTTTCAAACGTCTTCTATTTTTACCATGTTTTTCCGTTCAGTTTTTACAATGTTTAAAATTTATTTCAGTGTTTTTAAATTTTGTTCTCTTATTTAAATTCCAGTAAGTTTTAATTTATTTTTCTCTGTCAAACCAAAAAATCACAAACCCCCCTTTCGTGTATATTTGGTCCTTGAGAGACGACCTAGGATCACTCTTCTTAGTTCTTAGTCTATACTGCATTCTTTTATGCACAAATTTTGTGCGGCCGCGACAGCTCCATCACACACCTAACATCATCAATGGTAGGAATTAAGACAACATAATAAACCAAATCTGTCAACAGAATATGAAAAACGAGTAAAAAAATTCTTCAAAATTAGGTTGGGAACACACTTCAAATAAGTGAGGACCAAATTATTTTTTTTCTCATTTTAGATTTTTTGTTGACAAATTTGGTTTACTATCCTCCTTAACCAATTCTATAGTTTTTTTTACTCATTTTGAATGTTTTGATTATAGATTTCGTTTGTTATGTGGTTTTAAATCCTGCAATTGATATTGCATTAACATGTAAATTAATAATTTTTTCAAAAAATATGTGAAAAAGTTTGTCGACCTTTTTATAAAAAAGTTTATACGTAGGTCCTCACTTAATCAAACTATGCTCCCCACCTAATTTTACAGTTTTTTTTATCATTTTGAATGTTCAATTGATAAATTTGATTTATTATTCGGTCATAATTTCTACCATTGATGACTTTAGAAGTACGAGAATGAATATTTTTTCTATTAAACATTTATGAAGAAAAAAAAGTGAAATTTCGTGTCCAAATTTTGTTCCATTGCCAAATTTGGTTTATTAGGTTGTTATAGTTGACACCATTCATGACCTTGTATAGATGGATGAACACCAAAATGGATATTTTTTATATTAAAAAATTGTGAACAAGTGTCCGGACTTTTGTGTGCAAAAACAAAAACAATCAACTATTAGAAAACAAGATTAAAAAAACCACACTTACCTTATGTTTAGCTTGTTCACGAACTTTATTACCGTAAATTGTTGTAAAAATAGAGACGAAGGTTTTTTGCCACGAAAACATAAAATTCACCCAGACGTCACACGTCAGTTGCTGACTCACCCACGCCATGTCGAAACTTATTCCTACGCTCCCAGCGCACATTAGAACGTGCCAATACGCCGTGTTTGGATATTGGAAACAATTCGACAAAATAAAACTCCGTTACCTCAAGTCGAATCTTTCTTAATAGAAAAACTTTAAACAAAATAAAGAAAGAAAAAAGAAAAATTGAACTCACCAAACAGGCCTTGCCCTCAGCCCACATTTGAGCACACATCCTTATCCATTCGTTGGGATAATACCTTGCAGCAGGTCTCTCACCAGGTTCGTCTAACAAACAATTTTTCTCACAAAATCAGGAACTGCGAATTTGGTATCTCGATATCAATGTTATGATCTGCAATTTTAAAACTATTGTGTTTGAGCACACACTTGGAGTTATCTTCTGATTTTTTTTTATGACGGGTGGTAGGCAGAAGAAAATATATCTTGAAGACCTTAGCATGGAACAGAAAAATGTGAATTCTATATGGAGACCAGTTGCCACTAAGGCCAGTGCTTGTGAAGGTTTGTCTTTTTTTGTCCTGGGACATGCCGCTGTTCAACTTCCGGTTGTAGCAACTACCAACAATTTGTGTTATGCCTATGATTTTTATTATTTCTTTTGCGAAATGCGACATTTTGGAACCAGTTGCTTTTTTCTTATATTTATATGCATACGGTCTAGTTCCTCAATCAAAATTAGCATTTTTGTATATTTCATGCTATTTACTTGACAATCACTCGATGCTATGGGGTAGTGTGATTTTTGAAAAACATGATACTTATTACTCCGTAGGATAAGAGTCTGGGTAGGCCGGTTATTCATATTATATGATCTGGTTTTTACGAAAGCTTGATAAAGGTGCAATTGTTGAGTCAGATCGAGGCACAGTTCAGGAAACGGGCGGCAGCACATCTACCACTGTTTCAAATGATCATGTCATGAAGGTAGCTACTGATGCAATAGCTAAATCAGCTACTAGTTCAAGCCAATTGCAGGATAATGTTGAAAACAGAGTGCTTCGAGGAGATTCTTCTGTCTCCTCTGAAAAGCATTCAATTTCTGTGCAGGCAAGATTATAATTTTTCACATCCTTTTACTTTACTTGAATTGATAGTTCATATTTACGAAGATACAAACCAATATTTGTTCTTTGCGTCTGTTACATGCTGACCATACATCTTTAGTTAGTTCTTGCTCGTTATGTTTAGGTTTCATGCAGTATTGGCTGCTTCATGTACGTTAGAGGTTACTCTAGTGCTAGAATTAGTCAATTTGTTATGAATTCAACAAAATAAGGAAGGAATTCATAAGAAGACTTTCATTAAAGCTTATGTTACTGATATGTTCTCTCCTAGATTTTATTTGAATCTTTCCATAGTTTTAATTGTTTGCTATTTGTTGCTTTTTCAGAATATTTCATTCGAACTATCTTTCTTGGTCCTTGGTTTTGGTCTCTTTTCTGATTATGTTGGACAGTCAAATGCTTTAGTCTTTCATCTCTGTTTTAATTTTGTGTTTGTTCTGCAGGTTGGTGCTTCTCTATTTCGTTTTATTAAAGGACCATGGTAAAACCTACATTTTAATTTCTCTTTGGCATAATGGCATTAATAATAACATTTCTTAACCAACTTGAAGTAGATAAATATCAGATAAGGAGAGGCTCAATATGACATTGATAGAAACTGTCTGGGATGGAATATGAAAAATGTAAACTTTAATTGCAATAACAGGCTCCTCCAATGTGAAGTAGAAAGAATTACAAGTCAAGAACGTAAAAGCTTCTCAGATTATGGAATAGTCCTACCCTCTCAAGATTGTGTAAATCTTGCGTCTCTATTTTATAAAATTGCTCAATACCCCTCTCTGATTCCCTCTACCTTTATTTATATACAGAATATAACCCCTTTGACCCTCCTTTTCTCCCTATTATAATGATTTCTAATTATAGGTATAAAAAACATAGGTGAAAGTGCTAAAGAAAAATATTTTTATGATTTTGAAGGGACAGAGGAAAATATGCTTCGATAAAATAGGCTGAAAAGAATAGTTATATTCATGTCAAGAATTGTATCAATTTTGACTTGAGATTCATGTTGCCTACACCATGTGGGATACGATTGCCCAAATCTTGTTGCTGTTATTATTATCAAAGGGAAAGGGTAGAGGATTGTTCTTATGACATGTTAATTAAATTAAATGCTTCTATATACTTGATACTATTTCAGGGGATCCACACAGAAAAGGATAGAAGAGGAGACGGGGGTTAAAATAATAATGCCTACTTCAAAAGATGACGATTTCATTTGTAAGTTTTGGTTACCTAATCTGCTGTCTATCTTGTGTTGGTCAGCTATGAGATAGTTATCCTTTTCCATGTTTGTGTTATGACATTGATTATTGTCATTCTTTGAGATATTTAAGTTATATTTGATTTGTTATAATTCTCTTTTGTTCAAAAGAATAGAGCGTATTGTCATTTGACAATCATAATGATGTCAATAGGTCTTTGGTTCAAGTTGTGTTTGTTCACTCTTTCTAAGCAAAAGTCCAATTCCTTTGAAAGGCCAAAACATAAATATGTTTGACAGGAGCATGAGATTGATTGAGTGTGATACAGAACTTCTGTTTAAAGTAGAGGCTCCACCCTCCTCTATAGCCTGGGAGCTCCTCTCAACCATGATTACGCTCATAAGAGTGGAACGGAATTTGATCTCTAAACTATTCAATATAAATGTCTGTTGCAGCCATTGAAGGCATTTCAATCGACAGTGTGAATTCAGCTTCAGAGAGGATACAGGATATAATTGATGAGGTCAGTTTTCCTGTCGGCAGTCTCTCAGATTCAACAGGCCTCTTTGATTATATTTATCTCATTTTTTCTTTTTGTTTCCTATGTTTACTTTGCAGTCACAGACTAATATTCTGGTGTTTTCTTGTTTTTATGACAGAGTGTTAATAGTCGAAACGTTGATTATTCACACTTCATATCCATTCCACTGGCAATTCATCCTGAGTTAGTTAAGAAACTCATTAATTTTGAACACTCAATTTTGGGAAATGTTTCTTACAAGGATAGGAGCACTTATACTGATTCCAATGAAGAGAAGGGTGCTACTGACACCAAAGGTAAAAATGCTGGTGTTGCAGTTGAACATAAAGTTAATCTTACCGAGATACCCCTGTCAGTTACAAACCTAAAGCATTCCAGTCTGCTGCTTCATCCGGTATCAAAACAATCTGGTTTCCTTTGTTTACGATATTCATAGCTGAGGGAATTTGAATCAACAGTGAAATTATATCCATTTCACGTGCTTTGTTATATTACTGTTCTCCACAATTTCCGCTTGTGGATCTTGTTCCCTGAATTCTTGTTAAATTATATAGGGTGTCATGGCTACTTCCCCAAACCCTAAAACATATCCATATTACCTAGTAACCAGTTGTTTTCATGGTTAATGAATTCACTGTCATGTAAAAACTCAGCAGGGATCACATGTTTATGCTAAATAACAGCTTTTCTGTTATATTGCACTTGCAGATCTGGGTATTGACAAATCTATATTCATCAGGCCTAAAACATTTCACCTTACAGTACTGATGCTTAAGCTATGGAACAAAGAACGAATTAAGACAGCCACTGAGGTCCTGCAGGTAAGTTTTGTTAAATTCATCATAATAATATATTCTAAGAATTAGATTTTTTTCATTTATGTTTTTGATGCGGTGTAGAGTATCTCCTCGAAAGTTATGGAAGCCTTGGATGATCGGCCACTCTCTATAAGATTAAAGGGACTGGTATGCATCTACTTTAAGTACCATTTTAATGAAATTATTCATATGAAGTGCTGCTTATCTGACAAGATGTAGAATATGACCTTCCTAATAGTACATTCACTAAATTTAGGGAATGATGTAATCGAACAATGTACTAGTTAAAAGGTTGATATGTAGTTTTTTATTTCCCTTTTGAAAGCTTGCGTGTAAACTTTTAGACTTCACTGGAAGATTTCCTACCGTGTATGATAGAAACTTTTACTATCAAATTGATCCTCTTTGTGATTTTGTTTGATATCTTTGACGAGAGAAACTTATGTTTACTCTTGTAGGAACTCATGAAAGGTTCTTTGGCAAAAGCCAGTGTTCTATATGCTCCTGTGGAAGAAATTGGCAGTGAGGGCCGTCTTTTACGTGCTTGTCGTATCCATATGTGGATTGTTCTTTTTGATTTTTTTTTTGGAAGGTGGTGCTTAGTTAAGGATTCATTTTTAGTTTTATGAAAAGCTCATATAATTATGGATCAGTGTTTGGTCGCTGATTTTGAGTATATATTGTTCTCAAAGAATTGTCTTTTTCTAAGCATTTTTAGAAGTCATTATTGATGCATATGTTGAAGCTGGACTCGTCTTAGAGCGTGATGCTAAACACAAACTGAAGGTAAACTAAATTTATCCGAATTATATCTGTTGCTTTTGGATAAATTATAAAGAGGTGTTTGTTTGAACTTACCTTCAATTAAATTACTTTATTAAAGGCCATTTTTACTGTACTGATCTACTGTTTATCATGTCAATTTTTTATGATATATTTTATTTTTCCATTTCAGAATGTCAGATTTTTCTTAATATCGTGTCAGCTCATGTTTTGGCATATAAATCATCCAAGCATTTGTATATGAGGGACAAATTCCCATTTACCGAGTGCCCTTTGTACATTATAGTTAGTTTTTAATTATCCGAATGATAATCCCTTTCCAGCATTAGATTATTAAAGTTTGGAAATACTATTTTTTTTCATGGCCGTGCTAGGAAAGCTTAACACCAAACTCTATTTTTCTCCTGTTTTTCAGCTACACGCCACTGTGATGAACACGGGACATAGTGAAAGGTGCGACTCCCTCCACCCTTTTTATCTGCTCGACAATCTCCTTTGTAAAGGTTTTGGTGATTTCTCAGTAAGCTGATATGTGCTGCTTGTGTTTAGGACTAAGTGGAAAAGAAAGGTTTATTCTTTTGATGCACGAGGCATATTTGAGCAGTATGGATCGGAGGACTGGGGGCAGTATCTTATTCATGAAGCTCATCTTTCGCAGAGATTTTCTTTCGACGAAAATGGATACTATCATTGTTGTGCTTCAATTCCTTTTCCTGGAAATGTGCAGGTGGAATGATTGATGTTTTGTTCATTATTACCGCACTATCTTTTCTGTGGAATAAGGATTTAAGTGGTAGCTTCATGAAATATATTAAACTTTCTACCACTTAAAGAAAATGCCTGTGGTTAGATCAATTTTCAGTGTTAGTGTTTTCTTATGAAATTGCAGAGTACTGAAGATTAGTTTTTTTTTTTATGGACATGATCGTCGGTGTCAAAATACTGTTTTAGATTAATCATGTTTGGTTAGAAAGTAAGTAAAGTCGGTTTAGTAATTGGTTTTTTGTGTGTCAATGACAGTTTGTATTTATCCAAATGATTGGATCTTGGATTACGAAATATATGCTATATAAAGTAAGCTTAAATCTTTCGGCTCTAACGTTCATCCCCTCGTGTTAAATTACCTTCATTTATTTTGGAATAATCCAATACAAAAAAGTAAAATTTTGCCCAAAAATATTAAGTAAAATTAAATTATTTATACCTCATAGTAAAATAAAAATATTATTATATGAAAAGTTGGCAGATAAAGATTCCTTTGGCAGAATTACTGTCTTAATAGTAACAAAATACCCGTTAAGAAGTAATTAAATTAAAAATATTAAACACTTATTTCACTAAATAAACATTCATTTTTTTTTCTTGGATAAAAATAAGAAAAATTAAAACAGGGGAAAGTGGGTCTGCCAGCTATAAATAACTGTAAAGTAGCTTAGAGAAGTTCTTTGATTAGCAATTGTGGCTTATATGAATGAATCTTTCTGGAAAATTGATCAGTATAGGAAGAAGGGTTCCTATCTATTTGTTTTTTTGGTGCTTAGAAATGAACAACTTTAAGCTGTGTTTAAAACATGTAACGAAAGCTCCATAACTAACTACCAGACATTTCATGTTCCAGTTAGAGGACAAAATCATCATGCTGGATGGATAACGGGTCGATATTCAAAAGCATTTTTTTTTTTCATTTTCATCTTTTCAAGTCTCTCATACATTCATTTTTTTTTTTTTAAATTTCAGCATCACATTGTATATTTTCTCCATAAATGCATGTAAAACAATTTTAGTGCACGAAGTATCTAATTCTGAGCCTAGTCTAAAGGAGATGATCTTTGTTTCATTTTATTTTCAAAATAAATTGAGAGTAATGTCTTATTCCATGTTTTATGTTTAATTAAAATGATGGACTTCTAAAGTGTCCATTTTAGTCAATGATGTTTTAGGGAAAAAATGATGTGAATAGTTGAAAAAAGTGAAAAAAAAAAGAGTGATAATGGACACTTTCCACCCAACTTTACTTTTGAGGGCTTTTCATTTAAGTTTAACTTCTCACAGTCTAAAGATTTCATATTGTCAATTTTATGATGATTTTAACTTTTAAATATAATTATCATAAAAATTAACAACGTATTTTATAAAATAAAATTTAATTAGACACAGAATTTGCATATTGTAACTAACAAGAAGTGTAAAAGAAAGAAAATGCTACTTTATTCAATTAAATTAGAGGACAGAAAAACTAGTAAAATGAGACAAACAATTTGAATCTAGATTAATTATGACATGATCCTAATTAACCAAACTAGCTATTTACAAAAAGTCGTTTTAGCAATAAAAAAGAAGAGAGGCCAAAATGTATTAAAAAGACTATACTTTATTTAGCTCCAATTTGCCGACCACATTTTTCAAAATCATGGAGCATTACGTGACATTAACACCCAAACAAAAAGACATTTTAAATATGAGAAATGATAAATTGACATATATAATTAATTTTTTTCATTCATTTGATACTATTTTTTTTTATTTTTTACTTTTTTTAAAAATATAAAAAATTATTTATTTATAACCATTTTATCCTATATCAAATGAACTTAAAAAGTCTCTCACTCTACCATTACTTAAAAGTTATTCATGTACTCCATTTATCTTGACTTCATTTTGTTGTGTGATTATTTGCTTCACATTGCATTGTAGTTGTCCCCACCAAACACTACCCACATGAACCAATCATTCATCAGCTTCTCGACATTTCTAATAAATCGCGTTTCACGCCATTGACAGCTAAGCTTCCCACAAAAAGAACACCTTCAATATGCATTCAATATCTCACTCAGATTACTTCTATTTATCACATTCAAATTTAGAAAAACAAAAAGTTTAGAATACTAGATTTTTGACAAAAGTCATTAACCAAGTTCTTTAACTAAAATTAATGTTAGACAAACCGACCAATAACATTGCTGTCATTAACTTATGGAAAATGATACTTGAACAACCATTTTTGACAACATTTAAACACGCGTACACGTGTCAAAATCTGAGTGGTCCAGTTGGAAAAATTAAATGAAAATGGACCACTCAGATTTTGACACGTGTGCGCGTGTCTAAATGTTGTAAAAAATGGTTGTTCAAGTGTCATTTTCCTTAACTTATTTAATAAGCTTTACACTGTGCTTGACAATTTCTGCTATTTATATAGCTTCTGATATGGAAGCCTTTTGTGCCATATTTCTAACTCCCAACTGCACCTTCTTTCAGCTTCTCACAAAAATCTCTCAAGATGGCTGGCATAGCATTCGGACGCTTCGATGATTCTTTTAGTTTTGCCTCCATCAAGGCCTACATTGCTGAGTTCATCTCAACCCTTCTCTTTGTTTTTGCTGGTGTCGGTTCAGCCATAGCCTATGGTCAGTTTTTCTGTTTTAATGGACAATTTACAAACCTCACACCTCTATATTCGCAATGCCATTTCTTTATACATTAATTCAACCAGCACAACACTTTATTAGATCTAACATTGCAAAAAACAACTCTTAAAACGAAGTGTTTTGAACTATGTACGTATACATGCAGAAATTTTGGATAACCAAACTCCTGAAAAACGTTGTTTCCATAATTTCAACTTGAACCTGACTTGTACCAAATCTTTTGCAGCTAAGTTGACATCAGATGCAGCTCTTGATCCTGCTGGGTTGGTGGCTGTTGCCATTGGCCATGGTTTTGCTCTCTTCGTTGCTGTTTCAGTCGGAGCCAACATTTCTGGTGGCCATGTTAACCCTGCTGTGACCTTTGGGTTGGCTCTTGGAGGTCACATCACCATCCTCACTGGTCTCTTCTACTGGATTGCGCAGCTCCTTGGCTCCATAGTGGCCTGCTTTCTCCTCAAGTTTGTCACTGGCTATGTAAGTTCAAACTCAACCCATCCATATAAGATTTCAATTGTGTCACTGTCACAAACATGGTAAAATTCTCATTCATGCATCTTACTATACTCCTAATCAATGTGAAACTAAATAAATATCTTTGTTTATATTTAAATGTAAATGTGTTATTGCCCTGTATAATTAAAATTAGTAAAGTCTGATACTGTTGTTAGAAAAAAGATAGTAATAGTGGGCATTATCTGTTGTCAGAGTATTCCTATCCACGGTGTTGCTGCGGGAGTTGGAGCCGGAGAAGGAGTTGTTACTGAGATCATCATCACATTTGGATTAGTGTACACAGTGTATGCTACAGCTGCAGACCCAAAGAAGGGCTCACTTGGTACAATTGCACCCATTGCCATAGGTTTCATCGTTGGTGCAAACATCTTAGCTGCAGCACCATTTTCTGGGGGATCCATGAACCCTGCACGTTCCTTTGGCCCTGCAGTTGTCAGCGGTGACTTTCATGACAACTGGATCTACTGGATTGGCCCTCTTGTTGGATAACGGGTCGATATTCAAATGCATTTTTTTTTTTCATTTTCATCTTTTCAAATCTCTTCATACATTCATTTTTTTTTAAATTTCAGCATCACATTGTATATTTTCTCCATAAACGCATGTGAAACAATTTTAGTGCACGAAGTATCTAATTCTGAGCCTAGTCTAGGAGTTGATCTTGTTCTCTCTTTTTTAATATTGTTTCATTTTATTTTCAAAATAAATTGAGAGCAATGTCTTATTCCATGTTTTATGTCTAATTAAAATGATGGACTTCTAAAGTGTCCATTTTAGTCAATGATGTTTTAGGGAAAAAATGGTGTGAATAGTTGAAAAAAGAAAGTGATGATGGACACTTTCCACCCAACTTTACTTTTGAGGGCTTTTCATTTAAGTTTAACTTCCCACATTCACGGTGTAAAGATTTCATATTGTAAATTTTTTGGTGATTTTAACTTTTAAATGTTATTACATAAAAATTAACAACTTATTTTATAAAATAAATTGCAATTGGATAACCACACAATATTTTCATTGATAATGCACATAATTTTTATATTGTACCTAACAAGTGTAAAAGAAAAAAATTGCTACTTTATTTAATTAAATTGGAGAACAGAGAAACTAGTAAAATGAGAAGCAACTTGAATCTAGATTAATGATGACATGATCCTAATTAACCAAACTAGCTATTTACAAAAAGTGGTTTCAGCGAGAAAAAAAGAGAGGGGTCAAAAAGTGTTAAAGACTATACTTGATTTAGTTCCAATTCGCAGACCACAGTTTTCATGATCATGGAGCATTATGTGACATTAAGACCCAAAAAATTGCTTATATTGAGGCATTCTAAACAGCGTAATGATATATTCATAACATTTTTTTAACAACTTTTTAACATTGTCAAAAAAAAGTCATTGGTATAATTAACATGATTTTTTTAATGAATGAAGTGATGTGAAAAACTCATTTTGAGATATTTGGTTTCGTGGGTTCATATTAAGGATTTAAAATTCTTCTTCGTTTTGAGACCTTATTAACAAAAGAACATTATTCATCAAATCACCATTTCACCCTTGTTCATGTTGAAGTTCTGTTGTTCATTGACCTTAAATTTTTGTCTTTGTTTTCTGCTTTAGATTTTCGGTCTCTTTTTTACAACATTGAAAATTTTATGTTTTTTTGCTTTGTTTTGAATTTTTAGAATTATTTTTTTTCATGAAAATTAGGTTTTTCCTATTTCTTAGTTTTGCATTCTTGTTTGGGTTTGTTTTGTTCTTTTATGGTTGTGCATTATAGGATTTATTGTTTGGTGTCCTCTTTCGTTGATTTGACTGATTTTGTTTGTTTGAATGTTATGATTTTCTATTTTTACAATAATGGAAGCCATTTCAGAATAAACGGGAAAGCAAAGTAAGTAAATATATATAAGTGAAATTGTTTTTTTATGTTGAATCTCGTTTTCTAATGGTTGATTATTTTGTCTTTTGTTCCATATACTTGTTTATAAATTTTTAAAATAAAAAATATTTATTATGAAGTTAATGCACCTCTAAGGTCATCAATGGTAACAATTATAACCACATAATAAATCGAAAGAGAACATCCAAAACGAGTAAAAAAAACCTGCAGAATTGGGTGGAGAACATAGTTCAACTAAAATTTTGGACAAGAAGGTTCACCCCCTTCTTCAAACATATTAAATTGAAAAAATATTCATTCTCGTGTTAATGAACCTCTAAGATTATCAATGACCCTCTTCTTCGACATGTTTAATAGAAAAAATATTCATTCTTATGTTAATGCACCTCTAAGATTATCAATGGTGAAATTATGATCACATAATAAACCAAATATGTCAATAGAAAACCTAAAATAAGAAAAAAACTATCGTGTAGAATTCGGTAAGAAACGCAATTCAAATAAGTGGGGATGTATGTGTAAACTTTTTCACATGAAGGTTTAAACACTTGTTCATCAATTTTCAATAGAAACAAAAATTCATTTTCAAGTTAATGCATCCATAAGGTCATGGTGGAACTATGACCACTTAATAAACAAAATTTGTCAACAAAAAATCTAAAATAAGAAAAAAAAACCTACAGAATTAGGTAGAAAACACAATTCAAATAAGTGAAAACTCGTGTTTAAATTTTTTAACACGAAGGTCCACCTTCTTTTTCACAAATGTTAAATACAAAAAAATAGTCATTCTCGTGCTAATGCACACTGATGAATCATTATTTTCTTCACTTCAGTTAGTTTATTATGCTAAAATTAATCGGGGAATTGTGCTTATTTGTCCAGTATTTTTCTGTTTTTGTAAATTGTGCTCAATTTGATCAGAAATTCTTATTTTAATTAATTTGAATTATTTGAGACTAATTATTTACATTATTGAATGCAGGAAAATTGTTGGATAATATTTTGGGACTTTGTGGGCCAGTGTGGAAACTGGGCTTGGGGCCAATGTGGAAATTGGGCTTTGTGGGCCAGTGTGGAAATTGGGCTTGGGGGCCAGCGTGGAAACTGGGCTTGGGGGCCAGCGTGGAAGCTGGGCTTGGGGGCCAGCGTGAAAACTGGGCTTGGGGCCAGTGTGAAAACTGGGCTTTTGGGGCCAGTGTGAAAACTGGGCTTGGGGCCAATGTGGAAACTGGGCTTTGTGGGCCAGTGTGGAAACTGGGCTTGGGGCCAATGTGGAAATTGGGCTTTGTGGGCCAGTGTGGAAACTGGGCTTGGGGGCCAGTGTGGAAACTGGGCTTGGGGGCCAGTGTGAAAACTGGGCTTGGGGGCCAGTGTGGAAACTGGGCTTGGGGGCCAGTGCTGAAACTGGGCTTGGGGGCCAGTGTGGAAACTGGGCTTGGGGGCCAGTGTGGAAACTGGGCTTTTGGGGCCAGTGTGAAAACTGGGCTTGGGACCAGCGTGAAACTGGACTTGGGGACCAGTGTGGAAACTGGGCTTGGGGCCAATGTGGAAATTGGGCTTTGTGGGCCAGTGTGGAAACTGGGCTTGGGGGCCAGTGTGGAAACTGGGCTTGGGGGCCAGTGTGAAAACTGGGCTTGGGGGCCAGTGTGAAAACTGGGCTTGGGGGCCAGTGTGGAAACTGGGCTTGGGGGCCAGTGCTGAAACTGGGCTTGGGGGCCAGTGTGGAAACTGGGCTTGGGGGCCAGTGTGGAAACTGGGCTTTTGGGGCCAGTGTGAAAACTGGGCTTGGGACCAGCGTGAAACTGGGCTTGGGGACCAGTGTGGAAACTGGGCTTGGGGCCAGTGCTGAAACTGGGCTTGGAGAAATTTCTCATCAATTACATGCTAAACTAAAATGAGATTAAAAGTAAAAATTCATTTAAGAAACTTGAATTCAAAAAGTGAAAACTTTACGATGGACATATGAAACCAGCAACAAGCACACGGCCTCTCATATTTTTGCACGACAAAGGATGCTACAAGCTTCAACACATTGTTTTGATTGGAATAAAAGTGGAAGTCACACTCTTTCTTGACTGAACGTGATTTCTAAGTGGCTTCTTTGCCATTAATTGAAGAAAAAAAACACAAGGGGCCACCACTCACATCTTATTCCCTATTCAAAGTTATTTTGGAATTTAGTTGATGGATAGGGAGCATATCACGGCCAAGAGAAGTTCTGAATTTTAGTGGAAGTAAGAATCAAAGAGAATGGGGACCACCTTGTGCAACTCACGGCTTTTAAAGAAAGAGGCTTCAACAATGGAATAAAAAGGGACCACATGAAAAAGAGAAACTTTTGGATTTTTTGAGTAAATGAAGTGTTGTGGCATATTAGAAGCAACACGTTAGCTCAAGAGACGTCTTCACCATCCAGCACCTTCATGCAGCAACTCACGTAGCACTTGGAGAGGAAGACGTCCAGCTTGGAGCAGCCACCACCGAGAAGACTTCTTAAATCTTTTTCATTGGTTCAGGTTTGGAAGGATGAAGGAGAGGAAGATGGAAGTGTGAAAGAAAGGAGACACGTTGGAATCTAGCCCAAGTTGAAACAGCCGTGGAGGAGGAGAAAGATGTGCAACGTGTGAAAGGAGAAGAGGTGTCTTGGTTTCAAGCTTGTGCTACCATGAGTTGAAGAAGTGCATATCACGGTGCTTGCTAGAAGAGAAGAGAATAGGAGAACGTGTTGGAGCAACCTACTGGAAGTAAAGAAGGAGCAGCTGGTCCAAGAAGAGGAGAGCTTTGAAATCCAGCTACCACTTGCTTGTTTTTACTTTTCAACGTTTCTTTTTGGAGAGAAGAATTATCATCATCTTGGGGTTATTGAAGAAAGAAACCGAGAAGGGAGACACAGTCCAGTTCATGATGGTGCAGCAGTCCAGCAGCACACGCTCCCCACATCTTCATTGTTCCAGCAGCAGCTGGTCCGCACGTCTGGAGGTGCTGCCACGGTCCAGCTAGGAGGCGTCACAACCATGGCCTACACACAACGACCGCAGTCACGGGAGAAGAAGCCCATCCAGCAGTAGCACCGTGATGAGAAAACCGTTGCTGTTGTAATTGTAGTGATTTGAATTGAAAGTCAAAAGTGCTAGAGGAAAAAGACAAGAGGTGGGTTGGTGCATGGTGACATGGATGGCAACTTGGATAATGGAAAAGAGAATGGAACGGTCTAAAGCAAAGAGGAGTTCACGGACATGGTAGTAGAGGAAGCTACAGCAGTTTAGAATGGAAAGCTGGAAGGGAATTCACGTGAATCTTGGGCTGGAAACGGACACCACAAAATGGAGGTCCTACTTGCTCATTAATTGAGTAAAGAAATCAGAGAATTGGCAATAAAATGAGAAGAGCAGCAGCAGAAGAGAGGGGGGAATTTGAGGAGTAGTGTAGGAACCACTCACGTCTGGGAAGAGGCTCTTGCCTCTTCCTCTTCCAAACTTCTCTGTAATTTATTTTCAACATTGCCATAGTTTTCATTTCTGAATGTGTCACCTTTGCTCGTTTCCTTTTTACTTGTAGTGTACAGAATTTTAATTTAAGTGTTCAATTTGTGATGAATTCCATTTTCAGTTAAATGTTTTTATCTGTTAAATTTATCGTTCAGTATTTTCTGTACTGTTAATTTCTATCATTGCGTTTTACCGTTTGTTTTATTTTCAAACGTCTTCTATTTTTACCATGTTTTTCCGTTCAGTTTTTACAATGTTTAAAATTTATTTCAGTGTTTTTAAATTTTGTTCTCTTATTTAAATTCCAGTAAGTTTTAATTTATTTTTCTCTGTCAAACCAAAAAATCACAAACCCCCCCTTTCGTGTATATTTGGTCCTTGAGAGACGACCTAGGAATCACTTCTTAGTTCTTAGTCTATACTGCATTCTTTTATGCACAAATTTTGTGCGGCCGCGACAGCTCCATCACACACCTAACATCATCAATGGTAGGAATTAAGACAACATAATAAACCAAATTGTCAACAGAATATGAAAAACGAGTAAAAAAATTCTTCAAAATTAGGTTGGGAACACACTTCAAATAAGTGAGGACCAAATTATTTTTTTTCTCATTTTAGATTTTTTGTTGACAAATTTGGTTTACTATCCTCCTTAACCAATTCTATAGTTTTTTTTACTCATTTTGAATGTTTTGATTATAGATTTCGTTTGTTATGTGGTTTTAAATCCTGCAATTGATATTGCATTAACATGTAAATTAATAATTTTTTCAAAAAATATGTGAAAAAGTTTGTCGACCTTTTTATAAAAAAGTTTATACGTAGGTCCTCACTTAATCAAACTATGCTCCCCACCTAATTTTACAGTTTTTTTTATCATTTTGAATGTTCAATTGATAAATTTGATTTATTATTCGGTCATAATTTCTACCATTGATGACTTTAGAAGTACGAGAATGAATATTTTTTCTATTAAACATTTATGAAGAAAAAAAAGTGAAATTTCGTGTCCAAATTTTGTTCCATTGCCAAATTTGGTTTATTAGGTTGTTATAGTTGACACCATTCATGACCTTGTATAGATGGATGAACACCAAAATGGATATTTTTTATATTAAAAAATTGTGAACAAGTGTCCGGACTTTTGTGTGCAAAAACAAAAACAATCAACTATTAGAAAACAAGATTAAAAAAACCACACTTACCTTATGTTTAGCTTGTTCACGAACTTTATTACCGTAAATTGTTGTAAAAATAGAGACGAAGGTTTTTTGCCACGAAAACATAAAATTCACCCAGACGTCACACGTCAGTTGCTGACTCACCCACGCCATGTCGAAACTTATTCCTACGCTCCCAGCGCACATTAGAACGTGCCAATACGCCGTGTTTGGATATTGGAAACAATTCGACAAAATAAAACTCCGTTACCTCAAGTCGAATCTTTCTTAATAGAAAAACTTTAAACAAAATAAAGAAAGAAAAAAGAAAAATTGAACTCACCAAACAGGCCTTGCCCTCAGCCCACATTTGAGCACACATCCTTATCCATTCGTTGGGATAATACCTTGCAGCAGGTCTCTCACCAGGTTCGTCTAACAAACAATTTTTCTCACAAAATCAGGAACTGCGAATTTGGTATCTCGATATCAATGTTATGATCTGCAATTTTAAAACTATTGTGTTTGAGCACACACTTGGAGTTATCTTCTGATTTTTTTTTATGACGGGTGGTAGGCAGAAGAAAATATATCTTGAAGACCTTAGCATGGAACAGAAAAATGTGAATTCTATATGGAGACCAGTTGCCACTAAGGCCAGTGCTTGTGAAGGTTTGTCTTTTTTTGTCCTGGGACATGCCGCTGTTCAACTTCCGGTTGTAGCAACTACCAACAATTTTGTGTTATGCCTATGATTTTTATTATTTCTTTTGCGAAATGCGACATTTTGGAACCAGTTGCTTTTTTCTTATATTTATATGCATACGGTCTAGTTCCTCAATCAAAATTAGCATTTTTGTATATTTCATGCTATTTACTTGACAATCACTCGATGCTATGGGGTAGTGTGATTTTTGAAAAACATGATACTTATTACTCCGTAGGATAAGAGTCTGGGTAGGCCGGTTATTCATATTATATGATCTGGTTTTTACGAAAGCTTGATAAAGGTGCAATTGTTGAGTCAGATCGAGGCACAGTTCAGGAAACGGGCGGCAGCACATCTACCACTGTTTCAAATGATCATGTCATGAAGGTAGCTACTGATGCAATAGCTAAATCAGCTACTAGTTCAAGCCAATTGCAGGATAATGTTGAAAACAGAGTGCTTCGAGGAGATTCTTCTGTCTCCTCTGAAAAGCATTCAATTTCTGTGCAGGCAAGATTATAATTTTTCACATCCTTTTACTTTACTTGAATTGATAGTTCATATTTACGAAGATACAAACCAATATTTGTTCTTTGCGTCTGTTACATGCTGACCATACATCTTTAGTTAGTTCTTGCTCGTTATGTTTAGGTTTCATGCAGTATTGGCTGCTTCATGTACGTTAGAGGTTACTCTAGTGCTAGAATTAGTCAATTTGTTATGAATTCAACAAAATAAGGAAGGAATTCATAAGAAGACTTTCATTAAAGCTTATGTTACTGATATGTTCTCTCCTAGATTTTATTTGAATCTTTCCATAGTTTTAATTGTTTGCTATTTGTTGCTTTTTCAGAATATTTCATTCGAACTATCTTTCTTGGTCCTTGGTTTTGGTCTCTTTTCTGATTATGTTGGACAGTCAAATGCTTTAGTCTTTCATCTCTGTTTTAATTTTGTGTTTGTTCTGCAGGTTGGTGCTTCTCTATTTCGTTTTATTAAAGGACCATGGTAAAACCTACATTTTAATTTCTCTTTGGCATAATGGCATTAATAATAACATTTCTTAACCAACTTGAAGTAGATAAATATCAGATAAGGAGAGGCTCAATATGACATTGATAGAAACTGTCTGGGATGGAATATGAAAAATGTAAACTTTAATTGCAATAACAGGCTCCTCCAATGTGAAGTAGAAAGAATTACAAGTCAAGAACGTAAAAGCTTCTCAGATTATGGAATAGTCCTACCCTCTCAAGATTGTGTAAATCTTGCGTCTCTATTTTATAAAATTGCTCAATACCCCTCTCTGATTCCCTCTACCTTTATTTATATACAGAATATAACCCCTTTGACCCTCCTTTTCTCCCTATTATAATGATTTCTAATTATAGGTATAAAAAACATAGGTGAAAGTGCTAAAGAAAAATATTTTTATGATTTTGAAGGGACAGAGGAAAATATGCTTCGATAAAATAGGCTGAAAAGAATAGTTATATTCATGTCAAGAATTGTATCAATTTTGACTTGAGATTCATGTTGCCTACACCATGTGGGATACGATTGCCCAAATCTTGTTGCTGTTATTATTATCAAAGGGAAAGGGTAGAGGATTGTTCTTATGACATGTTAATTAAATTAAATGCTTCTATATACTTGATACTATTTCAGGGGATCCACACAGAAAAGGATAGAAGAGGAGACGGGGGTTAAAATAATAATGCCTACTTCAAAAGATGACGATTTCATTTGTAAGTTTTGGTTACCTAATCTGCTGTCTATCTTGTGTTGGTCAGCTATGAGATAGTTATCCTTTTCCATGTTTGTGTTATGACATTGATTATTGTCATTCTTTGAGATATTTAAGTTATATTTGATTTGTTATAATTCTCTTTTGTTCAAAAGAATAGAGCGTATTGTCATTTGACAATCATAATGATGTCAATAGGTCTTTGGTTCAAGTTGTGTTTGTTCACTCTTTCTAAGCAAAAGTCCAATTCCTTTGAAAGGCCAAAACATAAATATGTTTGACAGGAGCATGAGATTGATTGAGTGTGATACAGAACTTCTGTTTAAAGTAGAGGCTCCACCCTCCTCTATAGCCTGGGAGCTCCTCTCAACCATGATTACGCTCATAAGAGTGGAACGGAATTTGATCTCTAAACTATTCAATATAAATGTCTGTTGCAGCCATTGAAGGCATTTCAATCGACAGTGTGAATTCAGCTTCAGAGAGGATACAGGATATAATTGATGAGGTCAGTTTTCCTGTCGGCAGTCTCTCAGATTCAACAGGCCTCTTTGATTATATTTATCTCATTTTTTCTTTTTGTTTCCTATGTTTACTTTGCAGTCACAGACTAATATTCTGGTGTTTTCTTGTTTTTATGACAGAGTGTTAATAGTCGAAACGTTGATTATTCACACTTCATATCCATTCCACTGGCAATTCATCCTGAGTTAGTTAAGAAACTCATTAATTTTGAACACTCAATTTTGGGAAATGTTTCTTACAAGGATAGGAGCACTTATACTGATTCCAATGAAGAGAAGGGTGCTACTGACACCAAAGGTAAAAATGCTGGTGTTGCAGTTGAACATAAAGTTAATCTTACCGAGATACCCCTGTCAGTTACAAACCTAAAGCATTCCAGTCTGCTGCTTCATCCGGTATCAAAACAATCTGGTTTCCTTTGTTTACGATATTCATAGCTGAGGGAATTTGAATCAACAGTGAAATTATATCCATTTCACGTGCTTTGTTATATTACTGTTCTCCACAATTTCCGCTTGTGGATCTTGTTCCCTGAATTCTTGTTAAATTATATAGGGTGTCATGGCTACTTCCCCAAACCCTAAAACATATCCATATTACCTAGTAACCAGTTGTTTTCATGGTTAATGAATTCACTGTCATGTAAAAACTCAGCAGGGATCACATGTTTATGCTAAATAACAGCTTTTCTGTTATATTGCACTTGCAGATCTGGGTATTGACAAATCTATATTCATCAGGCCTAAAACATTTCACCTTACAGTACTGATGCTTAAGCTATGGAACAAAGAACGAATTAAGACAGCCACTGAGGTCCTGCAGGTAAGTTTTGTTAAATTCATCATAATAATATATTCTAAGAATTAGATTTTTTTCATTTATGTTTTTGATGCGGTGTAGAGTATCTCCTCGAAAGTTATGGAAGCCTTGGATGATCGGCCACTCTCTATAAGATTAAAGGGACTGGTATGCATCTACTTTAAGTACCATTTTAATGAAATTATTCATATGAAGTGCTGCTTATCTGACAAGATGTAGAATATGACCTTCCTAATAGTACATTCACTAAATTTAGGGAATGATGTAATCGAACAATGTACTAGTTAAAAGGTTGATATGTAGTTTTTTATTTCCCTTTTGAAAGCTTGCGTGTAAACTTTTAGACTTCACTGGAAGATTTCCTACCGAGTATGATAGAAACTTTTACTATCAAATTGATCCTCTTTGTGATTTTGTTTGATATCTTTGACGAGAGAAACTTATGTTTACTCTTGTAGGAACTCATGAAAGGTTCTTTGGCAAAAGCCAGTGTTCTATATGCTCCTGTGGAAGAAATTGGCAGTGAGGGCCGTCTTTTACGTGCTTGTCGTATCCATATGTGGATTGTTCTTTTTGATTTTTTTTTTGGAAGGTGGTGCTTAGTTAAGGATTCATTTTTAGTTTTATGAAAAGCTCATATAATTATGGATCAGTGTTTGGTCGCTGATTTTGAGTATATATTGTTCTCAAAGAATTGTCTTTTTCTAAGCATTTTTAGAAGTCATTATTGATGCATATGTTGAAGCTGGACTCGTCTTAGAGCGTGATGCTAAACACAAACTGAAGGTAAACTAAATTTATCCGAATTATATCTGTTGCTTTTGGATAAATTATAAAGAGGTGTTTGTTTGAACTTACCTTCAATTAAATTACTTTATTAAAGGCCATTTTTACTGTACTGATCTACTGTTTATCATGTCAATTTTTTATGATATATTTTATTTTTCCATTTCAGAATGTCAGATTTTTCTTAATATCGTGTCAGCTCATGTTTTGGCATATAAATCATCCAAGCATTTGTATATGAGGGACAAATTCCCATTTACCGAGTGCCCTTTGTACATTATAGTTAGTTTTTAATTATCCGAATGATAATCCCTTTCCAGCATTAGATTATTAAAGTTTGGAAATACTATTTTTTTTCATGGCCGTGCTAGGAAAGCTTAACACCAAACTCTATTTTTCTCCTGTTTTTCAGCTACACGCCACTGTGATGAACACGGGACATAGTGAAAGGTGCGACTCCCTCCACCCTTTTTATCTGCTCGACAATCTCCTTTGTAAAGGTTTTGGTGATTTCTCAGTAAGCTGATATGTGCTGCTTGTGTTTAGGACTAAGTGGAAAAGAAAGGTTTATTCTTTTGATGCACGAGGCATATTTGAGCAGTATGGATCGGAGGACTGGGGGCAGTATCTTATTCATGAAGCTCATCTTTCGCAGAGATTTTCTTTCGACGAAAATGGATACTATCATTGTTGTGCTTCAATTCCTTTTCCTGGAAATGTGCAGGTGGAATGATTGATGTTTTGTTCATTATTACCGCACTATCTTTTCTGTGGAATAAGGATTTAAGTGGTAGCTTCATGAAATATATTAAACTTTCTACCACTTAAAGAAAATGCCTGTGGTTAGATCAATTTTCAGTGTTAGTGTTTTCTTATGAAATTGCAGAGTACTGAAGATTAGTTTTTTTTTTTATGGACATGATCGTCGGTGTCAAAATACTGTTTTAGATTAATCATGTTTGGTTAGAAAGTAAGTAAAGTCGGTTTAGTAATTGGTTTTTTTGTGTGTCAATGACAGTTTGTATTTATCCAAATGATTGGATCTTGGATTACGAAATATATGCTATATAAAGTAAGCTTAAATCTTTCGGCTCTAACGTTCATCCCCTCGTGTTAAATTACCTTCATTTATTTTGGAATAATCCAATACAAAAAAGTAAAATTTTGCCCAAAAATATTAAGTAAAATTAAATTATTTATACCTCATAGTAAAATAAAAATATTATTATATGAAAAGTTGGCAGATAAAGATTCCTTTGGCAGAATTACTGTCTTAATAGTAACAAAATACCCGTTAAGAAGTAATTAAATTAAAAATATTAAACACTTATTTCACTAAATAAACATTTTTTTTTTCTTGGATAAAAATAAGAAAAATTAAAACAGGGGAAAGGGTCTGCCAGCTATAAATAACTGTAAAGTAGCTTAGAGAAGTTCTTTGATTAGCAATTGTGGCTTATATGAATGAATCTTTCTGGAAAATTGATCAGTATAGGAAGAAGGGTTCCTATCTATTTGTTTTTTTGGTGCTTAGAAATGAACAACTTTAAGCTGTGTTTAAAACATGTAACGAAAGCTCCATAACTAACTACCAGACATTTCATGTTCCAGTTAGAGGACAAAATCATCATGCTGGATGGATAACGGGTCGATATTCAAAAGCATTTTTTTTTCATTTTCATCTTTTCAAGTCTCTCATACATTCATTTTTTTTTTAAATTTCAGCATCACATTGTATATTTTCTCCATAAATGCATGTAAAACAATTTTAGTGCACGAAGTATCTAATTCTGAGCCTAGTCTAAAGGAGATGATCTTTGTTTCATTTTATTTTCAAAATAAATTGAGAGTAATGTCTTATTCCATGTTTTATGTTTAATTAAAATGATGGACTTCTAAAGTGTCCATTTTAGTCAATGATGTTTTAGGGAAAAAATGATGTGAATAGTTGAAAAAAGTGAAAAAAAAAAGAGTGATAATGGACACTTTCCACCCAACTTTACTTTTGAGGGCTTTTCATTTAAGTTTAACTTCTCACAGTCTAAAGATTTCATATTGTCAATTTTATGATGATTTTAACTTTTAAATATAATTATCATAAAAATTAACAACGTATTTTATAAAATAAAATTTAATTAGACACAGAATTTGCATATTGTAACTAACAAGAAGTGTAAAAGAAAGAAAATGCTACTTTATTCAATTAAATTAGAGGACAGAAAAACTAGTAAAATGAGACAAACAATTTGAATCTAGATTAATTATGACATGATCCTAATTAACCAAACTAGCTATTTACAAAAAGTCGTTTTAGCAATAAAAAAGAAGAGAGGCCAAAATGTATTAAAAAGACTATACTTTATTTAGCTCCAATTTGCCGACCACATTTTTCAAAATCATGGAGCATTACGTGACATTAACACCCAAACAAAAAGACATTTTAAATATGAGAAATGATAAATTGACATATATAATAATTTTTTTCATTCATTTGATACTATTTTTTTTTATTTTTTACTTTTTTTAAAAATATAAAAAATTATTTATTATAACCATTTTATCCTATATCAAATGAACTTAAAAAGTCTCTCACTCTACCATTACTTAAAAGTTATTCATGTACTCCATTTATCTTGACTTCATTTTGTTGTGTGATTATTTGCTTCACATTGCATTGTAGTTGTCCCCACCAAACACTACCCACATGAACCAATCATTCATCAGCTTCTCGACATTTCTAATAAATCGCGTTTCACGCCATTGACAGCTAAGCTTCCCACAAAAAGAACACCTTCAATATGCATTCAATATCTCACTCAGATTACTTCTATTTATCACATTCAAATTTAGAAAAACAAAAAGTTTAGAATACTAGATTTTTGACAAAAGTCATTAACCAAGTTCTTTAACTAAAATTAATGATAGACAAACCGACCAATAACATTGCTGTCATTAACTTATGGAAAATGATACTTGAACAACCATTTTTGACAACATTTAAACACGCGTACACGTGTCAAAATCTGAGTGGTCCAGTTGGAAAAATTAAATGAAAATGGACCACTCAGATTTTGACACGTGTGCGCGTGTCTAAATGTTGTAAAAATGGTTGTTCAAGTGTCATTTTCCTTAACTTATTTAATAAGCTTTACACTGTGCTTGACAATTTCTGCTATTTATATAGCTTCTGATATGGAAGCCTTTTGTGCCATATTTCTAACTCCCAACTGCACCTTCTTTCAGCTTCTCACAAAAATCTCTCAAGATGGCTGGCATAGCATTCGGACGCTTCGATGATTCTTTTAGTTTTGCCTCCATCAAGGCCTACATTGCTGAGTTCATCTCAACCCTTCTCTTTGTTTTTGCTGGTGTCGGTTCAGCCATAGCCTATGGTCAGTTTTTCTGTTTTAATGGACAATTTACAAACCTCACACCTCTATATTCGCAATGCCATTTCTTTATACATTAATTCAACCAGCACAACACTTTATTAGATCTAACATTGCAAAAAACAACTCTTAAAACGAAGTGTTTTGAACTATGTACGTATACATGCAGAAATTTTGGATAACCAAACTCCTGAAAAACGTTGTTTCCATAATTTCAACTTGAACCTGACTTGTACCAAATCTTTTGCAGCTAAGTTGACATCAGATGCAGCTCTTGATCCTGCTGGGTTGGTGGCTGTTGCCATTGGCCATGGTTTTGCTCTCTTCGTTGCTGTTTCAGTCGGAGCCAACATTTCTGGTGGCCATGTTAACCCTGCTGTGACCTTTGGGTTGGCTCTTGGAGGTCACATCACCATCCTCACTGGTCTCTTCTACTGGATTGCGCAGCTCCTTGGCTCCATAGTGGCCTGCTTTCTCCTCAAGTTTGTCACTGGCTATGTAAGTTCAAACTCAACCCATCCATATAAGATTTCAATTGTGTCACTGTCACAAACATGGTAAAATTCTCATTCATGCATCTTACTATACTCCTAATCAATGTGAAACTAAATAAATATCTTTGTTTATATTTAAATGTAAATGTGTTATTGCCCTGTATAATTAAAATTAGTAAAGTCTGATACTGTTGTTAGAAAAAAGATAGTAATAGTGGGCATTATCTGTTGTCAGAGTATTCCTATCCACGGTGTTGCTGCGGGAGTTGGAGCCGGAGAAGGAGTTGTTACTGAGATCATCATCACATTTGGATTAGTGTACACAGTGTATGCTACAGCTGCAGACCCAAAGAAGGGCTCACTTGGTACAATTGCACCCATTGCCATAGGTTTCATCGTTGGTGCAAACATCTTAGCTGCAGCACCATTTTCTGGGGGATCCATGAACCCTGCACGTTCCTTTGGCCCTGCAGTTGTCAGCGGTGACTTTCATGACAACTGGATCTACTGGATTGGCCCTCTTGTTGGATAACGGGTCGATATTCAAATGCATTTTTTTTTTTCATTTTCATCTTTTCAAATCTCTTCATACATTCATATTTTTTTTTAAATTTCAGCATCACATTGTATATTTTCTCCATAAACGCATGTGAAACAATTTTAGTGCACGAAGTATCTAATTCTGAGCCTAGTCTAGGAGTTGATCTTGTTCTCTCTTTTTTAATATTGTTTCATTTTATTTTCAAAATAAATTGAGAGCAATGTCTTATTCCATGTTTTATGTCTAATTAAAATGATGGACTTCTAAAGTGTCCATTTTAGTCAATGATGTTTTAGGGAAAAAATGGTGTGAATAGTTGAAAAAAGAAAGTGATGATGGACACTTTCCACCCACTTTACTTTTGAGGGCTTTTCATTTAAGTTTAACTTCCCACATTCACGGTGTAAAGATTTCATATTGTAAATTTTTGGTGATTTTAACTTTAAATGTTATTACATAAAAATTAACAACTTATTTTATAAAATAAATTGCAATTGGATAACCACACATATTTCATTGATAACTGCACATAATTTTTATATTGTACCTAACAAGTGTAAAAGAAAAAAATTGCTACTTTATTTAATTAAATTGGAGAACAGAGAGAAACTAGTAAATGAGAAGCAACTTGAATCTAGATTAATGATGACATGATCCTAATTAACCAAACTAGCTATTTACAAAAAGTGGTTTCAGCGAGAAAAAAAGAGAGGGGTCAAAAAGTGTTAAAGACTATACTTGATTTAGTTCCAATTCGCAGACCACAGTTTTCATGATCATGGAGCATTATGTGACATTAAGACCCAAAAAATTGCTTATATTGAGGCATTCTAAACAGCGTAATGATATATTCATAACATTTTTTAACAACTTTTTAACATTGTCAAAAAAAAGTCATTTGGTATAATTAACATGATTTTTTTTTAATGAATGAAGTGATGTGAAAAACTCATTTTGAGATATTTGGTTTCGGGGTTCATATTAAGGATTTAAAATTCTTCTTCGTTTTGAGACCTTATTAACAAAAGAACATTATTCATCAAATCACCATTTCACCCTTGTTCATGTTGAAGTTCTCGTTGTTCATTGACCTTAAATTTTGTCTTTGTTTTCTGCTTTAGATTTTCGGTCTCTTTTTTACAACATTGAAAATTTTATGTTTTTGCTTTGTTTTGAATTTTTAGAATTATTTTTTTTCATGAAAATTAGGTTTTTCCTATTCTTAGTAGTTTTGCATTCTTGTTTGGGTTTGTTTTGTTCTTTTATGGTTGTGCATTATAGGATTTATTGTTTGGTGTTCTCTTTCTTTGTTTGATTTGACTGATTTTGTTTGTTTGAATGTTATGATTTTCTATTTTACAATAATGGAAGCCATTTCAGAATAAACGGGAAAGCAAAGTAAGTAAATATATAAGTGAAATTGTTTTTTATGTTGAATCTCGTTTTCTAATGGTTGATTATTTTGTCTTTTGTTCCATATACTTGTTTATAAATTTTTAAAATAAAAATATTTATTATGAAGTTAATGCACCTCTAAGGTCATCAATGGTAACAATTATAACCACATAATAAATCGAAAGAGAACATCCAAAACGAGTAAAAAAAACCTGCAGAATTGGGTGGAGAACATAGTTCAACTAAAATTTTGGACAAGAAGGTTCACCCCCTTCTTCAAACATATTAAATTGAAAAAATATTCATTCTCGTGTTAATGAACCTCTAAGATTATCAATGACCCTCTTCTTCGACATGTTAATAGAAAAAATATTCATTCTTATGTTAATGAACCTCTAAGATTATCAATGGTGAAATTATGATCACATAATAAACCAAATATGTCAATAGAAAACCTAAAATAAGAAAAAACTATCGTGTAGACATTGTGTAAGAAACGCAATTCAAATAAGTGGGGATGTATGTGTAAACTTTTTCACATGAAGGTTTAAACACCTTGTTCATCAATTTTCAATAGAAACAAAAATTATTTCCAAGTTTAATGCATCCATAAGGTCATGGTGGAAACTATGACCCATAATAAACAAAATTTGTCAAAAAAAATCTAAAATAAGAAAAAAAAAAACCTACAGAATTAGGTAGAAACACAATTCAAATAAGTGGAAAACTCGTGTTTAAATTTTTTAACACGAAGGTCCACCTTCTT